>NC_061510.1:367931475-368179168 GCF_022539505.1 Lolium rigidum
CAAGATTCCTATGCATAGGAAGCATTTTAGACTTAAATGTGTTTTGAATTTGCCTCTTGATGCTCTCTTTTGCTCCAAATACTATTTCTTGCGAGTGCATCATTAAAGCTGCTTGAGCCCATCTTAATGGCTATAAAGAAAGAACTTCTTGGGAGATAACCCATGTGTTATTTTACTACAGTATTTTTGTTTTAAATTTGTGTCTTGGAAGTTGTTTACTACTGTAGCAACCTCTCCTTATCTTAGTTTTGAGTTTTGTTGTGCCAAGTAAAGTCTTTGATAGTAAAGTAAGTACTAGATTTGGATTACTGCGCAGTTCCAGATTTCTTTGCTGTGACGAATCTGGGTCTACCTCCCTGTAGGTAGCTCAGAAAATTAAGCCAATTTACGTGCATGATCCTCAGATATGTACGCAACTTTCATTCAATTTGAGAATTTTCATTTGAGCAAGTCTGGTGGCCTAATAAAATCCATCTTTACGGACTGTTCTGTTTTGACAGATTCTGCCTTTTATTTTGCATTGCCTCTTTTGCTATGTTGGATGAATTTCTTTGATCCATTAATGTCCAGTAGCTTTATGCAATGTCCAGAAGTGTTAAGAATGATTGTGTCACCTCTGAACATGTGAATTTTTATTATGCACTAACCCTCTAAAGAGTTGTTTCGAGTTTGGTGTGGAGGAAGTTTTCAAGGATCAAGAGAGGAGTATGATGCAATATGATCAAGGAGAGTGAAAGCTCTAAGCTTGGGGATGCCCCGGTGGTTCACCCCTGCATATTATAAGAAGACTCAAGCGTCTAAGCTTGGGGATGCCCAAGGCATCCCCTTCTTCATCGACAACATTATCGGGTTCCTCCCCCGAAACTATATTTTTATTCCGTCACATCTTATGTACTTTGCTTGGAGCGTCGGTTTGTTTTTATTTTTGTTTTGTTTGAATAAAATGGATCCTAGCATTCACTTTATGGGAGAGAGACACGCTCCGCTGTAGCATATGGACAAATATGTCCTTAGGCTCTACTCATAGTATTCATGGCGAAGTTTCTTCTTCGTTAAATTGTTATATGGTTGGAATTGGAAAATGGTACATGTAGTAACTCTAAAATGTCTTGGATAATTTGATACTTGGCAATTGTTGTGCTCATGTTTAAGCTCTTGCATCATATACTTTGCACCCATTAATGAAGAAATACTTAGAGCTTGCTAATTTGGTTTGCATATTTAGTTTCTCTAGAGTCTAGATAACATCTAGTATTGAGTTTTGAACAACAAGGAAGACGGTATGGAGTCTTATAATGTTTACAATATGTCTTTTATGTGAGTTTTGCTGTACCGTTCATCCTTGTGTTTGTTTCAAATAACCTTGCTAGCCTAAACCTTGTATCGAGAGGGAATACTTCTCATGCATCCAAAATACTTGAGCCAACCACTATGCCATTTGTGTCCACCATACCTACCTACTACATGGTATTTATCCGCCATTCCAAAGTAAATTTCTTGAGTGCTACCTTTAAAATTCCATCATTCACCTTTGCAATATATAGCTCATGGGACAAATAGCTTAAAAACTATTGTGGTATTGAATATGTACTTATGCACTTTCTCTCTTATTAAGTTGCTTGTTGTGCGATAACCATGCTTCTGGGGACGCCATCAACTATTGTTTGTTGAATATCATGTGAGTTGCTATGCATGTCCGTCTTGTCTGAAGTAAGAGAGATCTACCACCTTTATGGTTGGAGCATGCATATTGTTAGAGAAGAGCATTGGGCCGCTAACTAAAGCCATGATTCATGGTGGAAGTTTCAGTCTTGGACATATATCCTCAATCTCATATGAGAATAATAATTGTTGCCACATGCTTATGCATTAAAGAGGAGTCCATTATCTGTTGTCCATGTTGTCCCGGTATGGATGTCTAAGTTGAGAATAATCAAAAGCGAGAAATCCAAAATGCGAGCTTTCTCCTTAGACCTTTGTACAGGCGGCATGGAGGTACCCCATTGTGACACTTGGTTAAAACATGTGCATTGCAAAGATCCGGTAGTCCAAGTTAATTAGGACAAGGTGCGGGCACTATTAGTATACTATGCATGAGGCTTGCAACTTGTAAGATATAATGTACATAACTCATATGCTTTATTACTACCGTTGACAAAATTGTTTCATGTTTTCAAAATAAAAGCTCTAGCACAAATATAGCAATCGATGCTTCCCTCTTTGAAGGACCATTCTTTTTACTTTTATGTTGAGTCAGTTCACCTATCTCTCTCCACCTCAAGAAGCAAACACTTGTGTGAACTGTGCATTGATTCCTACATACTTGCATATTGCACTTGTTATATTACTCTATGTTGACAATTATCCATGAGATATACATGTTACAAGTTGAAAGCAACCGCTGAAACTTAATCTTCCTTTGTGTTGCTTCAATGCCTTTACTTTGATTTATTGCTTTATGAGTTAACTCTTATGCAAGACTTATTAATACTTGTCTTGAAGTACTATTCATGAAAAGTCTTTGCTTTATGATTCACTTGTTTACTCATGTCATTACCATTGTTTTGATCGCTGCATCCACTACATATGTTTACAAATAGTATGATCAAGGTTATGATGGCATATCACTTCAGAAATTATCTTTGTTATCGTTTTACCTGCTCGGGACGAGCGAGAACTAAGCTTGGGGATGCTTGATACGTCTCCGACGTATCGATAATTTCTTATGTTCTATGCCATATTATTGATGATACCTACATGTTTTATGCACACTTTATGTCATATTCGTGCATTTTCCGGAACTAACCTATTAACAAGATGCCGAAGTGCCGGTTCCGTTTTCTGCTGTTTTTGGTTTCAGAAATCCTAGTAACGAAATATTCTCGGAATTGGACGAAACAAAGACCCAGGGGCCTATTTTGCCGCGAACCTTCCAGAAGACCGAAGAGCATACGAAGTGGGGCCACGAGGTGGCGACACCACATGCCGGCGCGGCCAAGGGGGGCCCGCGCCGCCCTGTGGTGTGGGCCCCTCGTTAGCCCCCCGACTCTGCCCTTCCGCCTACTTAAAGCCTCCGTCGCGAAACCCCGATGCGAAAAACCACGATATGGAAAACCTTATCGAGACGCCGCCGCCGCCGATCCCATCTCGGGGGATTTCGGAGATCTCCTCCGGCACCTCGCCGGAGAGGGGATTCATCTCCCGGAGGACTCTACACCGCCATGGTCGCCTCCGGAGTGATGAGTGAGTAGTTCACCCCTGGACTATGGGTCCATAGCGGTAGCTAGATGGTTGTCTTCTCCTCATTGTGCTTCATTGTTGGATCTTGTGAGCTGCCTAAGATGATCAAGATCATCTATCTGTAATACTCTATGTTGTGTTTGTCGGGATCCGATGGATAGAGAATACCATGTTATGTTAATTATCAAGTTATTACATATGTGTTGTTTATGATCTTGCATGCTCTCCGTTACTAGTAGAGGCTCTGGCCAAGTTTTTGCTTTTAGCTCCAAGAGGGAGTATTTATGCTCGATAGTGGGTTCATGCCTGCATTGACACCTGGGACGGTGACGAGAAAGTTCTAAGGTTGTGTTGTGCTTGTTGCCACTAGGGATAAAACATTGGCGCTATGTCCGAGGATGTAGTTGTTGATTACATTACGCACCATACTTAATGAAATTGTCCGTTGCTTTGCAACTTAATACTGGAAGGGGTTCGGACGATAACCTGAAGGTGGACTTTTAGGCATAGATGCAGTTGGATGGCGGTCTATGTACTTTGTCGTAATGCCCAATTAAATCTCACTATACTTATCATGCCATGTATGTGCATTGTTATGCCCTCTCTATTTGTCTATTGCCCGACTGTAATTTGTTCACCCAACATGCTTTTATCTTATGGGAGAGACACCTCTAGTGAACTGTGGACCCCGGTCCATTCTTTTAATACTGAAATACAAATCTGCTGCAATACTTGTTTTACTGTTTTCTCTGCAAACAATCATCTTCCACACAATTCGGTTAATCCTTTGTTATAGCAAGCCGGTGAGATTGACAACCTCACTGTTTCGTTGGGGCAAAGTACTTTGGTTGTGTTGTGCAGGGTCCACGTTGGCGCCGGAATCTCTGGTGTTGCGCCGCACTACATCCCGCCGCCATCAACCTTCAACGTGCTTCTTGACTCCTACTGGTTCGATTAAACCTTGGTTTCTTACTGAGGGAAACTTGCCGCTGTGCGCATCACACCTTCCTCTTGGGGTTCCCAACGGACGTGTCAACTACACGCATCAACCTACATGTTTTATGCACACTTTATGTCATATTCGTGCATTTTCTGGAACTAACCTATTAACAAGATGCCGAAGAGCCAGTTGCTGTTTTCTGCTGTTTTTGGTTTCAGAAATCCTAGTAACGAAATATTCTCGGAATTGGACGAAATCAAGACCCAGGGTCCTATTTTGCCACGAAGCTTCCGGAAGACCGAAGAGGAGTCGAAGTGGGGCCACGAGGGGCCGCCACTATAGGGCGGCGCGGCCCAGGTCTTGGCCGCGCCGACCTGTAGTGTGGGGCCCTCGTGTGGCCCCCCCACGTTGCCCTTCCGCCTACTTAAAGCCTCCGTCGCGAAACCCCTGATGCGAAAAACCACGATACGGAAAACCTTACTGAGACGCCGCCGCCGCCAATCCCATCTCGGGGGATTCTGGAGATCTCCTCCGGCACCCCGCCGGAGAGGGGATTCATCTCCCGGAGGACTCTTCACCGCCATGGTCGCCTCCGGAGTGATGAGTGAGTAGTTCACCCCTGGACTATGGGTCCATAGCGGTAGCTAGATGGTTGTCTTCTCCTCATTGTGCTTCATTGTTGGATCTTGTGAGCTGCCTAACATGATCAAGATCATCTATCTGTAATACTCTATGTTGTGTTTGTCGGGATCCGATGGATAGAGAATACTATGTTATGTTAATTATCAAGTTATTACCTATGTGTTGTTTATGATCTTGCATGCTCTCCGTTATTAGTAGAGGCTCTGGCCAAGTTGATGCTAGTAACTCCAAGAGGGAGTATTTATGCTCGATAGTGGGTTCATGCCTGCATTGACACCTGGGGGAGTGACAGAAACCCCTAAGGTTGTGTTGTGCTGTTGCCACTAGGGATAAAACATTGATGCTATGTCCGAGGATGTAGTTATTGATTACATTACGCACCATACTTAATGCAATTATCTGTTGTTAGCAACTTAATACTGGAGGGGGTTCGGACGATAACCTGAAGGTGGACTTTTTAGGCATAGATGCAGTTGGATGGCGGTCTATGTACTTTGTCGTAATGCCCAATTAAATCTCACTGTACTTATCATGACATGTATGTGCATTGTTATGCCCTCTCTATTTGTCAATTGCCCGACTGTAATTTGTTCACCCAACATGCTTTTATCTTATGGGAGAGACACCTCTAGTGAACTGTGGACCCCGGTCCATTCTTTTAATACTGAAATACAAATCTGCTGCAATACGTGTTTTACTGTTTTCTCTGCAAACAATCATCTTCCACACAATACGGTTAATCCTTTGTTACAGCAAGCCGGTGAGATTGACAACCCCACTGTTTCGTTGGGGCAAAGTACTTTGGTTGTGTTGTGCAGGTTCCACGTTGGCGCCGGAATCTCTGGTGTTGCGCCGCACTCGCATCCCGCCGCCATCAACCTTCAACGTGCTTCTTGACTCCCTACTTGGTTCGATTAAACCTTGGTTTCTAACTGAGGGAAACTTGCCGCTGTGCGCATCACACCTTCCTCTTGGGGTTCCCAACGGACGTGTCAATTACACGCATCACCCGCCTCCGCGCTATATATACAGGGGCGCGAGCATCTCATCTCCTCCCCACAAACCCTAGCCGACGCTGCCGTAGCGCCGCTTCCTCTCAAGCAGATCCACCATGAGCAGCGCCGGACGCGGCCAGGCTGCCGCGCCTCCACCTCCACCTTCACCTCCCACTCCACCTCCTCCGGCGTCGAGCTCCTCCGAGGAGTTCGACTCCGAAGATAGCACCGATCTCCTCCACCCGGTCAGGGACGCCGCGGCCCTGGCTGAAGCGGAGAAGGAAGCATAGGAGGAGATGGCGGGCCACGCGGCGTTGGACGCCAAGCTGGAACAGCGCAGGTTGGCGGCTGCCGCTGCAGCCGAGGACTCCGACTCGGAGATATCTTGGTCATCCGATGACCCTGATGCGCCGACGCCGGAGGAGAAGGTGGCGGAGCAGCGGGCCCTCGTCGAGTCTTTCGAGACGCTCAAGGACGAGGCCGCCAACGCCAGGCTGGAGCAGTGCCTGCAAAAGGACGTGGCGGTCCACCGAGCCATAGCGGCCGCGCGGGAGGTGGCGGAGAAGCAGGCGACGGAACGATGCAACGACGGTGCCGGCCCGTCAGGAAGCAAGTAGTCTAGGCTTATAGATCTACTTTGTATAGTTTTTATGCATTTTTATGTACTACTTTCAATGTTTGTACTATGTTGCAATTCAAAAAATGGGCCGCCCCGGTGGGAGCACACCCAGACGCAAACGGACGAGCGGACAAAATATGTCCGCGGGGCGACGCAAACGGACGCTCGCGACCACTTTTGGGCGTCCGAAATGCGTCACGCAGCTGGAGATGCCCTAATGTCCTGAAACGGCTGTGCCAACAACAAGTGAACTTTTCCATTAATCCAGGTCATCCACCAGTCTAGTCAAAGCAGGAGGAGGAGGACGCCCTAGCTGCAGCCGCGCCAAAGCCGGGAAGCGACGACGGCCACCGCGAAGCGGCGTTGGAGCCTGGCGTCAAAGTGGACGATTGCAACATGGGTCGCTTTTGCTGCACGGCTTGGCGCGCGCTCGGCCGGCGGATGGGCCGGCAGTGGTAGCCCGCGCTGGAGAGTGCCAACATTGCGGAAGGGCATGACTGACGGCCGGCAGTTCTTTGTCTTTTCGTTTGGATTTGGTTGTGTTAGAGCATCTCCAGCCGTGTCCTCCAAAGCGTCCTCCAAACCGCGCCGGATTGAGCGTTTGGGGGACGTGTTTTGTTCGTGCCGCTTTTGGGGATGTCGCTCCCCAGCCACGTCCCCCAAACGCCGCCCCAAATGTATTTTGGTGCACGAAAATAAAGGTTTTCATTCAATTTTGATTATATATTACAAAGTTTGAATGAAAATGGCTAGATTTCCTCTAAACCTACACTACTGACCGCCCGGCGGTGCGTTCGACGGCCCCGCCCCGTCGTCGCCTCCCCTACGCCGCAGCTCCTCCTGCGCGCGCCTCCTCTCCTTGCGTTCGGCGGTGGCCCGACGGCTCCGTTCCCACCGCGCGTCCTCCTCCGCCCTCCCCTGCTGCGCCGCCTGGAGGGAGAGCTCGATGGCGCGTAGAATCTGCGCCTCTTCGCGGGCACGGGCGTCGTCCTGGAGCTTCTTCTCCGACTCGAAGGACTCGACGAGCGCGCATTGCTGATCGGCCGTCTCGTCCGGGTGCGGCCCGTCGTCGTCGGACCACTCGAACTCATCGTCGTCGTCATCCTCCACCTCGGTCTCCTCCGCCTCGGCTTCCTCCTCCTCCATCGGCGCATCGTCCTCCACATCTGTTGGCGCCTCCATCATCGCCGCCACCAACACGTCGGCCTCCGCCGCCAACTGGTCCGCCTGCCTCCCCCAGATCGCCGCCAGCGCCGCCTCCCGCTGCCGACGCTCCTCCGCCACCAGCTGCCGCTGGCGCTCGATCGACTCCCGCCGATCTCGGTACAGCGCATCCCGCTCAACGCGCTGGCGCTGACGCTCATCAGCCCACCGCTGCTCCATCTCCGCCCGGTACCGGCACCGTCGCGCCTCCTATCCCGTCGAGGCGTCAGACGCCGCAACGGTGGCGCCCTGCTGCTCCTGCCACGCTGCTGCCGCCGCGGCCTCGCCAGCAGCGGGGCCATTTGCGCAGAACGCCGCTAGATCCGCCGCCTGCGCCGCCTCCCGCTGCTGGTGGGCCTACTGCTTCATTGCCTCCCGCCGCTGCTGACGGTGTGCACGCCATCGCTCTTCCTGGGCCGCTGCTGAGGGGTCGGTGTCGACCTGCGTTTCCGGGACTGCAATTGGAGGAGATGGCGGTGGAGGGAAGTGGCCAGCGCCGGGGTGGTTCGCCATTGCCACTGGTGGTGGAGGAGACGGCGGTGGAGCGACGAGGGTTGTGTTTGTTGCCGGCGGGGTGTGGTGGCTAGCATTGAGCCGGGAGACCTTTTATAGACGCCGGCGTCGGGAAGAAAGTGCGGGAACAGGCGAGAAGAGGCGGGAAGATCGCGCGGGAACGGGCGGTGGCGTGCGAACGCTGGCGACGCGTGGAGGCTGCGCAGCACCGACGAGACGTCTCGCCTGCCCCTCCGTCGCCATTAAGGCAATCATGCCGCCGTGAGTCACTGCGCGCGAATAACTTCCGTCGCGAGGTAGGCGACGGTTAGGTTAAAATTAAATGTGCCGCTGACGGGTCGGCCCCGCCACTCCCCGCCTCGCTTTTCGTTGTGTCCGGCGTGCCCGGAGCGTCCCCTGTGGGACGGGGACGGGCTCGGGGCGCCGGACACCGTATGGGGGCACGCCGGGCAAAAATAGGCTTTGGGGGACGCGGCTGGAACGGTTTTTTTATCCGGCGCGCCCCAAATCCCTTTGGGGGACGCGGCTGGAGATGCTCTTACAACCCAGCTGTTTCCTTATATAGGGTGGTTGCTATATATTAATATAACGAAGAGAAAGCCTATTTTAAGAAGGAGGACGGACGGCAGCGCACGTCCAACCTGATGAGCGGCTGATCGGTGCATTACACATACACGGACCTGAGCACCTTCCGGTCCAAGCGCCGAGCACCCGCCATGCACGTGTAGCGCAGGTCTGTTAATGTAATGGGGAAATTTTGCTTCTAGAGTACTCCACTGAGTAGTTAGCATCGGTAGCTCGGATTGTTCTTTGCATTTATCGAATGCTTGATATTTTTTTCACACCAAGGTTTTCCTCCGTAGCTGGTGCGTGCGCAGCACATAGACCGATGAGCGGTTAGCGCCATGTATGGCCAAATGTACTGTCTCATGGAATGTACATGCGTACGCATGTGGAAACCCGGCACCATCAGCCGAGCAAACACACACGCACATAACAGTAACAGCCAAGAACATCACCAAAATAACATGAGTAGGTACGATGTTACAAGCCGCATGAACCTGAACTTCCACAGATGTCGAAGTCAAAGTCTGCAGCCACTGGCTTTCTAATCACTCTAATCGCATACACACTCAGATGAGCACATATCTGACCTTAGACAATTTGTTACGATCCCACTTGTTATTGCCGCCACTACAGGAAAAATCACAAGATATTAGAAACTTCTGGGTACAAAGAGAGGAACCGGATACAACAGAGATAGATAACAAGAGGAAGGAGTCGCGTCGGCCCTAGCCAGAGTTCTCTAGTCTAGGTTCATGTTCAGGTTGTTCAATACACACACCTTGGCCCTCGATCTCCTTTAGGTAGACCCAAATGCGTCATTTGGTCCTCATGCATTCGGTCTGTAACCCCCGTGCGACCCAGGAAGTCTGCAAAGACAGTTTGTGACACAATCCCTATTCCGCCCCTGGTACTACCGGATGTTATGATGAAGCCAATGAAGACGGCGGCACCATTGTTGCCGAAGACACGGCCCTGGCCGCCGCCCACGGCCGAGAGACCCGGCAGGTTCCCTATACCTCCCACGCCAACGAATAGGTTCTTTGGCAAGGATGTACATCGGTCCTACTAGCTCCCTACTGTCATGTGTGGTATTATGCCATATATATGCTCCTCTTGATGCTCTTGTGATGTGGTGTGGTGGAGTTTGCGGTTTAAATAAGCCAGGACGAGGATGAGGTAGGACGGAGTGACCTAGGCATGCGAAGTGGATCCGAGATGTAAATAATGGAGGCAAAGATACTGAGCATGGTAGATGGAGACGATAATATGTTCCTGGTGTTTGAGGAGGCATAGGTTCTGAACTATGAAGTTAAGGATCAAAGCCAAACTTTATATATCCCTAAATAGATTCAACCACTAAGCATTTCTTTCCTCCTATAAGCAGCACTGGAACATCATCAATTGATTTTATTTTTTGCTCTTTCAATATTTTTTTTAAAGAGATGACTAAATCTTCAGAGGTCTTTTCCCCTTCAATTTCAAGTAGATCACCTCCACACTTACATGTCACTATTTACTTTCAATTTAAACTCAGATCAAGAGTTGAATAGTCGTAATTGGGATATAGGGGAGCCTAAGGTAGTTTGGGGAAGGATAGAACTTCAGAGATGACCTCTCTCTTTATTGGGGCCACACACGGTGGGGTCTAGCTTGTGTAGAAAATATAATTTGTTGTTGTATTTCCATGACCTAGCCATCCCTAAACCCGGGCGGCTGCCCAATCTTGCCAAACAACATAAAGCTTGTGATTTACGATTTACTATAGCAATTTCATCTAAAATTTGATCAATTAACGTCGTTTGCCCATGCTTCCAAAAATTTCTAGGTCCACCACTGACCAAACAAAATAGCACAAACCCAAACTGGCAAACTTCTCTCCGTACTTGAAGTCTCGAACCACCGAACCACGTACACGGCCTTTCTTATCATTCCAATGCCCACACACATACATGCTCGCATACACACAACTACAACAACACGGGTCCAAGTAAAGCTATGACGACCCAAAGTCGGTCAAACGTCAAAACACACCAGCAACTAGTACGGGGCCTAATGGGGTGACTGCCGTATCCGCATTCGAGCCCATCAAACACTACAGGAAAATGGCACTGTGCCGACGGTGTGGACCTATGCCGACGGCCAAAGGTCGGGGCCGTCGGCGTAGTCCATGGACGCCGAGGGCTATCGAAACACCGTCGGCATATCTTCACCGTCGGCATAGCTCCACCTATGCCGAGGGTCACCGTCGGCACCACTTAACCGTCGGCATAGCTACAGGTACGCTGACGGTCACCGTCGCCGCATCTTCCGCCGTCGGGGTTCCACGCGCGTCTGCGTCTGCAGTCGGCTCGCCGTTTGGTCCCAGACCTACGCCGACGGTTTAACCGTCGGCATAGCTACTGCCGTTAGGTTCCGTCCTAGTCTACCAACTCCAAGATATGCCGACGGTTATACCGTCGGCGTAGGCTCAGCTTTTTTATTTTGCATAGTTTTGTCTAGTCCAAGGGTTTGGTTTTTTCTTATTAATTATGCATGATACTTAATGAAAAAAATTTCTTGGTTTTATTTTCTATGTACTTAGTAATGTTTGCATGCACGATTACTTTATATGTTGTTTTACCCTGAGCACTAGAGTTAACCTAGGGATATGGTTTAACTAGTACACATCATTTTATGTGACCTAGTACCTACAAAAGGCCATTTGGTCAACTATATATCGTTGGAGACCGGTCAAAGAGGTTGATCTACAGGGCTCCCGGATTAGGGTTTCGTCTACCGGGGGAATATTGAGGTAGGATGTCCTAATTATTGGTACTACATATTCTTATGACCTAACACAACACAAAGTAATCGAAAAGTACTTGGTCAAGTATCATTGTACGTCGGTCAAAGGGGTAGATCTGCGAGGCTCCTGTATTAGGGTTTCGTCTACTCGACGTTGATGATTTCCGCATACATGGGCTAGCACTTGGTAAAATCCAGGATCTGTATATGGAAACTCCTGCTACGGCTCAAACGGAGCCTATTTTATGGTAAATGATTCCCAACCTATGGGTTCCATGTGCATATGTCCTAAACAAACCAAAGCAAATAAAGAAGTCCATTGGTAAACCCTCGCACGGAGAAAGCTATAGGGGTAGATCTGCGGGGTCCCCGCCCTAGGGTTTCCCAAAATACATATCACCGGAGAGTCGGAATCGCTGGAAAACCTGCATATGCCCCTAACATATGTGTACAACTGTGATGTCAGGTTTGTCTAACCTTGCATGTACCCGGCGTTGATGATTTTGGCACACATGGGCTAGCACTTGGTAAAATTCAGGATCTGTATGTGGAAACTCCTGCTACGTCTCATCTGGGTCCTATTTTATGGTAAATTATGCCCAACATATGGTTTCCATGTGCATATGTCCTAAACAAACCAAATCAAATAAAAAAGTCCATTGGTAAACCCTTGCACGGAGAAAGCTATAGGGGTAGATCTGCGGGGTCCGTGGAGTTCGCGGTTTTAAATAGGCTAGCAGGAGCACGTACAACAGAGTGGACTGAGCAGCACTACACAACGGTCAAATATTACGGACATTTCAAAGTGCCACTAATTAGAAATAAAGTGCCCTAACCATTTTTACCAGGGTCTCTAAAGGTATTTGGGACACTACCTTGAGGCACTGTGCCACTAAAACTAATTAGGGGCACTTTGAAAGTGCCCCAAATGCTAATTAGAGGCACTTCTCAAAGTGCCACTAAATCCAATTTAGGTCACTTTGACAAGTGTGCCAAAAGCCATTTAGGGGCACTTTGATAAATGCCATTAAATCCAATTAGAGGCACTTCTCAATGTGCCACTAAATCCAATTAGAGACACTCGAAGGAAGGACCCCCAATATATGAAATGCATGCACAAAATCGGAAATTACCATTCCACATTTTTTAGATAAAGGAAATATATTAATATCAAAATATACCAATTACACCCAGCCTCTGCAACAACGCTCCACCCTAATGGCAGTACGGATGCACACAACCAAAAAAGAGTAAAGAAAACTCAGAAATAAAAGTCCTGCTACAGCATTCTAGACCTAGCAACAGCAATACAACCACCACCGTGATAACATCAGAAGTACAGACTCTCCAAAAGCGACGCCTCCAAGAAGGGAACAGTGCACCAGCGCCGTCATCGTCCGACCAAAGGTCTTAGGTTTTCACCCTGAAGATAGTCCCCACTCTCAAAACAATGCATCCAACAAGAACATTGCCAAGCACAACCAGTTAAGGCCAGACCTTGGGTTTTCACCATGAGAGGTAAGACTCTGAACTTCTCCTGTGTTGCCGCCCCCATATTCATACCACTGCTGCAAAGCTCAGAATGCCAAGCAGACCCCTTAGCATCACGGAGACTCGAACCTCCTTTAGCCAGTCCACCAATCCGGCCTTCATGATATTCCTTCTTCTGACTTCACCATGGACCAAAAAGTCACCTGATGGCAACACAGAATAGAGCTTCGCGGCGCTCCCTCTGGAACCAAACGGTCGGAATAAAAACATGGGTGCGCGCGACCGAATACCACCCGATCTAGCAAACTGCAGGCAAAAGATGCACTGTTCCATTCGCCTGCGGAACTTTCCGGAACTCATCTCTCCAGCTAGATCAAAGCAAACTGACCTCCAAAAGATCTTCATCTTCGCATGCGAGAAACCAGAGAACCGCCACAAAAAACAAAGCAAGATCAGCAGCCACCACGCCGCCAATCCCTCCTGCCGGATCACCAAGGAAGAGAACAGCGACGCGGATCATGTGTACCGCCGCCGAACCGTTACCGGGGGCGGAGGCCACCACCGCTCCACCGAATCCTCCGTGGCTACCATTAAGGCATTGCAACATTACACATATCTTGACAACAATCTTTCACTTTGTAAACATCCGTATACAATTCCAGTAGCAATGACATCAACTCTATATTCTTTAATAGAAACCAATACATGACAACTAGAATTGCTTGATACAGGAGAATAGCGAAGGTCAACAAAAACAGGGTCAAGTCCACTATCAGGAAGTCAAGCACCCCTTGCAACCATGGATTATCCAAATAGTGGCTTAATTTCTGTAGAAATGCAGCTTCCGCTAGAGCAGCTACTAGTGCTCCTCGGCTAGCATGCACATTCACCGACAATTGCCTAGAAATTGACATAAGGTACGAGTTAGTTGTGTGGAACTTGCAACTGATTTGTGGCACTGAACTTACACAGTATTAAACATTATATGCAAGCTAAAACTGCATGAAAACCTTTAGGCAAAATATCAGCCCCGAGAAGAACACAAGCTTACTTACTTGCAACCTATCTATTAACCCAAACATTCAGCAGTAATGTTAACAGTATCTCAACTTGCTCTATATTTTTTTGTTGTACACCTAAATATAGTTGAGTTAGTCATGTACAACCCACTATATAAGATACCACAAAATTATCAACGACCTTATGCATCAACATTAGCATCACAGAGAGGATTCAGAAAGGACATCAACCTATCAGAGATGTATGGAAAAACAGATGCAGGCGATCAGATAATAAAATCAAACAAAAGGACGTATAAGTAAACTGAATATGACAGCTAGATATATCACCAAAATTTAAGTGGGACATGGATAATGATAAGCAAGCAGCAAAACTGATAGGTTCTCACTCTAATTTATCTCCGGTCACTTCTGTGTTCAATGGGAATCCTTGGCACCAATCTACCCAAATGTTTCTAAGTAGTACAATTCCAGTGGCAGATACACCATGTTCATAAGCTAAAACAAGAGCCCCCAGATTAATTCTCAACAGATAAACGCAGTTGGTGTGGCTTAGCTTTAGCTGTACAAAGTACCTATGGGTCCATCAAGTCAGAGCAGTCGAGATCCATCCCTGAAACCTTTGGCTCATGAGCATCAGGATCCAAGTCATTCAGGAGGGCCAACGGGGCTGAATAAATGCATAGTTAAAAAACAAGCAAGAAATCATTAATTGCCTGCAAATTATGGATCAAATACAGTAAGACTTTATAAATGCCTTCAATTTTGAGTAATCCCATGACAGATAGTTTTGAAAAATAATGCACGATAGGACACAAAGGACCTATGCAATGAAGGCAAAATTATATTTTATATATTTAAAGTCTGGCACTCAAGATAATGGAGAAACTGTAAAATTTATTGTATGAAGCGGTAGAAAAGAACTCAGTAGTATAAAAAAATGAATATTTAAGCTTGCATAGTTCAATTAGGGAAGAGACATACTGCTTCACTGAAGATGGTCATAGCAGCCTTCTTATATTAAATTTAGACTATGGGCTTCTTTCCTAACTTCCTCTCCTCTATCAGAGCTGTTAGGGCAATATGCTTGTTGTATTATCAGGGGGCCAAAGGCCACAATATATAGTACATGTACAGGTGCACATATGCAGAAAGCCCCCTAACATATGGGGAACTACAATATACAGATATATACATCTAACACCCCCCCTCAAACTCATGGTGGATCCATAACACTGAGTTTGGAGAGGAAGAAATCATGTTGCGCTCGAGTCTGTGCCTTCGTAAAGAAATCCGCCAATTGCAAATCCGAAGGCACATAATGAACCGCAACCACGTCATCATGTACCTGTGCACGCGTGTAAAAAGCATCAACACCGATATGCTTGGTCAGCTCATGCTTGACCGGATCACGTGCAATACTGATAGCACCTGTACTGTCAGACAAAAGTGGAGTGGGTGTCGTAACAGAGACCCCAAAATCTGCAAGCAACCACCGTAACCAAGTCACCTCAGCAATCAACAAAGCCATAGCCCGCAACTCAGCCTCAACACTCGAACGGGAAACTGCGACCTGTTTCTTCGTCTTCCAAGCAACAAGCGAACCACCAAGAAACACACAGTAAGCAGAAAGCGAACGACGATCCGTAGGATCACTCGCCCACGTAGCATCCGAATAGCACCGGAGCTGGAGAGAGCTGGAACGGGGAAAGAAAAGGCGACGAGTGATCGTGCCACGAAGATAACGAAGAACACGGAGGAGATGACTATAGTGAACAGTGGTAGGAGATGAGACAAACTGACTCAGAATATGAACAGGATAAGAAATATCAGGACGAGTGACAGCAAGATAAACAAGACTCCCAACAAGATGGCGATAACGGGTGGGATCAGGAAGAGGATCACCATCAGTAGGACGAAGCTTAACATTAAGCTCCATAGGAGTATCAACGGTGCGCTCATCCCCAAGAGCAGCACGAGCAAGAAGATCCTGAATGTACTTTTCCTGAGAGATAGAAAAGCCATCAGAAGTGGAGGAAACCTCAATGCCAAGAAAATAGCGAAGAGGACCAAGATCAGTCATAAGAAACTGATCACGAAGACGAGCCTTGACGAAGGCAATATACTCAGGATCATCACCGGTAATGATCATATCATCAACATAGAGAAGAAGAAGAGTACGTCCACGAGGAGAAGTGTGAACGAAAAGTGCTCGGATCATGAAGACTAGGAGAGAAACCAGCAGCAGTCACCACAGAGGCGAAGCGCTCAAACCAGGCACGAGGGGCTTGTTTGAGACCATAGAGAGAACGTCGAAGACGACAAACCATCCCATCGGGAACAGAATACCCAGGAGGAGGCTGCATGTAAACCTCCTCACTCAACTCGCCATTAAGAAAAGCATTCCGAACATCAAGCTGGGAGACAGACCAGCGGCGAACAGAAGCAACAGCAAGAAGGGTACGCACAGTAGTCATATGAGCCACAGGGGCAAAAGTCTCATCATAGTCACGGCCATGCTCCTGCTGAAAGCCACGAGCCACAAGACACGCTTTATAGCGCTCAAGAGATCCATCAGAGCGAGTCTTAATTTTATAGACCCACTTACATGTGATAGGACGAACACCAGAAGGTGGAGAAACAAGATCCCAAGTGCCAGTGCGCTCAAGCGCAGCGATCTCCTCAGCCATGGCAAGCTGCCATTCAGGATGACACTCGGCATCCCGATAAGAAGTCGGCTCGGAAACAACAGAGAGACCATACTGACTAGGAGAGTAACGAGCTGGAGCACGACGCTGACGGACAGGCCGTGAAGGGGGAAGGTCATCAGCAGAGGACAACTCATCAGAAGAAGCGGAAGAAGGGACAGCATCAGAAGGATCCGAAGCCGGAGAACGAGGAGTACTAGGTGGACTAGACAGAGGAGAGGATGGCGCCGAAGGGGGCGCATCAGGACTAGGAGTGGGAGGAGATGGGATAGCAGGGGGTGCATCCGGAAAAAGAAGAAAAGAGATATCATCCACCGGGTAAGTACCCGAGGTGGGACGAGGATAGAAGGGACGCGTCTCATCAAACGTGACATCACGAGAGATGCGCATCCGACGACCAACGGGGTCCCAACAGCGATAGCCCTTATGCTCATCACTGTATCCGAGAAAAACACACTCAACAGATCGAGCGGTCAGCTTGGTGCGATCGCGAGGAGGGAGAAGAACGTAGCAAACGCAACCAAATAGACGAAGTGTCGAGTAATCTGGAGAGCAACCAGAAAGACGCTCGAGAGGAATGCCACCTTGAAGGGAAGCAGAAGGCTGAATGTTAATGAGGTAAGTCGACGTAGCGACAGCCTCAGCCCAGAAATGCGGCGGAAGAGAGGAAGCAATCATCATAGCACGGGTAGTCTCAAGAATATGACGATGCTTACGCTCGGCGACACCATTTTGAGCATGGGCGCCGGGACACGAGAACTGGGCAAGGGTGCCCTGCTCAGCAAGAACACCACGCAGGTGCTTCGGGAGATATACTCGCCTCGCGAGTCAGCACGAAACACACGAATAGGCGTGGAATACCGAGTACGAACCATGGCTGCAAAACGCCGATAAATAGAAAGCACTTCACCTGCGAGAGTGCATAAGAAACAACCAGGTGTATCGCGAAAAATCATCAATAAACAAAATATAGTATCGATGACCCCCTTTCGAAGGAAAGGGAGCCGGACCCCAAACATCCGAATGAACTAAATCAAAAGGTCGCTGAGATACAGACGCACTAGTAGGATAGGGAAGCTGAATCTGTTTGCCTAGCCTACAACCCTGACACGAATGCAAAGACACATCTCCTGAGACAGACCCCAGAAGACCACGACGAACTAATGACGATAAACGGGAGCCACAGAGGTGACCCAACCGATGATGCCACTGCTGAAAAGATCCGGTGACGAAGCGAGCAACCGCGGGAGAACCGCGGATGAAGTGGCGAGTAGAAGGAACGCGAAGCCAGTCTAACTCCCAGAGCCCCGGGGACTCAAGGCTGCGAGGGCCAGCTCCAACCAGGGCCTGTGTACGGCGGTCCTGAACAGCACAAGAATCAGCGTCAAGAATGACGCGACTGAAAGTGCATGGAGCCCCCATGTGTGGTTTTGGTAATTAATGACAATCCCTATGGACTAATGTTTGCATTGAGTTATATTTGTAGGAGTTGTCCATAGGCAATTCTTGAACCATATGTTGGCTTCAAGGTTGCAATAAGAAGAATTTGATGAAGGATATCAAGTGTCAAGTATGTCTTGAAGATGAAGATGGAGTGAGCCCTCAAGTTACTTCAAGACATCAACATAATGAAGAATGAAGAAATGAAGTGCAAGTTCAAGATGAGCCATCTCTAAGAGATCATTTGCTTGAATCTTGTCATCCATATGGTGATCATGGATATGTGAAGATGTGCCGAAGAAGAAGCTCTCCCATGGTGTATTATGGGGGAGCAATCCACAAGACTTCATCAAGCAAGCACAATCAAGAAAGGCGTTTCATCTTGTTGTGATCAAGATCGTCTTCATCGAGCTCAAGAGGAACGCGCAAGGTTAAGGTTTGCTCTTGATAGGGTTTCTTTCTCACCGGTCTCATAGTGTAGTTGGAGACCGGTTTATAGTTTAGTTGCCGTACTATCAAGAGGGCTCTCGAGTGAGTAACTCGATCGTATCGTTCGGAGAGAGCTCAAACCTTTGCATCCTTGCATCATCTTTCTTGGTTGTTATTTGGATCTTATCCATGTGATGTTTTGGAGCTTGTGCTTATTCTCATGACAAGCTCTAGTTCATCGAAAACGGATTTTGCATAGATCTCTTGTTGCGTTTTCGAGTTTGGTGATTTTCTCGGTTTCTCATGTTGAGGTGTTGCACCTCTAAAATTAATAGAAAATCACCCCCAACTAGTTTCCATCTTTCTTGGTTGTTATTTGGATCTTATCCATGTGATGTTTTTGTTGGGTAGCTCTTGTCGTCCTCTTTCCAGCAAAATTGGTTTCGTCTTAATCCGAGTTTCCAAACTCTAGATATTGTATTTTGAAGTTTGTCTTCTATTTGATTTAAAGAAAAAAGATATAGAGGAGGCAGCCGGCACTACCGCCCTTGGTGGGCCGGCAGTACCGCTCGGCCCACTCCGGCACTGCCGGCTCCCGCGCGCTGCTCGCTGGGCCGCGCTGGCCGGCACCTCCGGCCCGTCCCCAGCGGCACTGCCGGGCCGGCCCAGCTTCGAGCCAGCCGCTGCGCCGCTCGCCCGTCCTGCCGCGCGCTGCTCCGCTCGCCCTGCCGCGCGCCGCTCGCCAGGCCCAGCCGCGCGTCGTTCGCCTGGCCCAGTTGCGCGCCTGCTCGCTCGCTCCCGCGCGCTTGCTCGCTCGCGCGCCGCTCGCTCACCAGCCGCGCTGCCTTCGCTCGCGTGCGTGCCCGCACCGTTTTTCCCTGCTAGCGGCACTGCCGGCCTTAGCAGGCCGGAACTGCCGGGCTTTCCCTGGACGAGCCCAACGGGCAGAAATCCTGCAGCCCCTTTAAATAGTCTTCTTCCTCCTCTCGTTTTTCTGTTGCTTCACACACTTTTTGCTCTCCTCCATTGCTAGTTTTTGAGAGCTCCCTCTACCTCAAATCCCTCCAATGATTCTTGAACCTTTTTAAGGGAAAAGGAAGAGGAGATCTAGATCTACATTTCTACCAATCAAATCCATCTCTTTGTGAGTGGAACTCTCTAGATCTAGATCTTGGTGTTCTTGGTGAATCCCTTTGTTCTTCCTCTCTTATTCCCCCAATAGCTTTTGTAGCTTTGTTGGAATTTGAGAGAGAAGGACTTGAGCATCTTTGTGGTGTTCTTGCCATTGCATTTGGTGCATCGGTTTGAGTTCTCCACGGTGATTCGTGGAGGTGAAAGCAAGAAAGTTGTTACTCTTGGGTTCTTGGAACCCTAGACGGATTCTAGGCCTTTGTGGCGATTTGTTGGGAGCCTCCAATTAAGTTGTGGATGTGTGCCCCAATCTTTGTGTAAGGCCCGGTTTCCGCCTCGAAGGAAATCCCTTAGTGGAACCGTGACCTAGGCCTTTGTGGCGAGGGTCACCGGAGATTTAGGTGAGGCGCCTTCGTGGCGTTCGGTGTGTGGTGTGAGTACCGCATCTTGGGGTGAGGCCTTTGTGGCGTTGGTGTGCATCGAGCAACCACACCTCAAGGTGAGCCTCTTGTGGCGTTCGGGAGCACTAAGCAACCGCACCTCTCCACCGGGGATTAGCACTCGCAAGAGTGTGAACTCCGGGATAAATCATCGTCTCCCGCGTGCCTCGGTTATCTCTATACCCGAGCTCTTTACTTATGCACTTTACCTTGTGATAGCCATCGTGCTTGAAGTTATATATATCTTGCTATCACATACTTGCTTGTATTGCTTAGCATAAGTTGTTGGTGCACATAGGTGAACTCTTGCTTAGAATAAGTTGTTGGTGCACATAGGTGAACCATAGTTTATAGGCTTTGGGCTTGACAAAGTAAACGCTAGTTTTATTCCGCATTTGTTAAGCCCATCTCGTAAAAGTTTTAAATCGCCTATTCACCCCCCCCCTCTAGGCGACATCCGTGTCCTTTCAGCGATAACCAGAATCAGTAAGCTGACTAGCGGAAAACAGGTTCATCTTAAGACTAGGAACATGAGAAACATCAGGAACAGAGAAAGAGGTAGTAGAAAGGGTGCCTCGACTGGAAACAGAGAGAGAGGTACCATCAGCCGTGATAACACGAACAGGCGAAACAAGAGAGCGAAGAGCGGAAAGAATAGAAGACGCAGAGGTCATATGAAAAGAAGCTCCGGAATCCGGATACCACGGGGATGACGTACTCGACCGTGTGGAAGGTGGTGGTCGCGCGGTGCCAGAAGAGCCAGGCACAGAACCAGCAGTACCCGTCGAGGAAGAGCCTGTACTAGCGAGCAGACCACGAAGACCACGGATAATGTCCTAATCAGAGAGCGCAACAGCAGAAGATCCTGAAGCACCAGCCTGACGACGAGTAAGATGCGGTGGGCGTAAGCTGGGATCCCGCTGCCAGCAAGTAGAGATAGTGTGGCCAGGCCTGCCACAGTAGGTGCAAGGAGGTGACATCGAACCACGAGGCTGCTGGGGCTGACGCTGACCCTGGAATGGAGGAGTAGGAAGTATCGGCTGGGCCGGAGGCCGCAACGAAGTCGGCAGCATAGGAGGTCCACGAGCAGCAGCTGGGCCCGGCGCG
Source organism: Lolium rigidum (assembly GCF_022539505.1). Taxonomy (NCBI): domain Eukaryota; kingdom Viridiplantae; phylum Streptophyta; class Magnoliopsida; order Poales; family Poaceae; genus Lolium; species Lolium rigidum. The sequence goes on from NC_061510.1 coordinate 367,952,744, forward strand.
GCTCAAACTCCTTACGGAGCCGCGACAAGAACTCAAAAACGCGCTGAAACTCCAGATCCGCGCGCACAGTCAGACAGCAGGGACAAGTGGCACACACAGCTGTACGGAGAGAATCAAGCTGACGCCAAATAGCAGCACTCTGAGTGTAGAACTCATCAATAGTAGAATCACCCTGCTGAAGGGCATGCTCCTGACGGACCACAGACAGGTAAAGAGCATCACCAGACGGCTGATAGCGCTGACGAAGAAAAGCCCACTGAGCAGCAGCGGTGGGAAGACCCATAAACTCAGCAGCATACTGAGGCAGAACACTGGAGGTGAGAACAGCAGCAGCACGAGCATCCTCATCAATCCACTGAGTGTACTCAGTCAGATCCTGCCGGTAAGTCGCAACGGCAGTAGAGTGGTCCTGGACCTTCCGGTCATAATCAGCCAGAGCAGTGTCATCAGCACTCTTGGCTGCATCCTTATCCGCCTGAGTAGCATCAGGGGCAAGGGCAACAGGTGGCGGTGCAACCGGCACCGTAGGAGCAACAGGGCGCGGCAGACAGGAGACCTCGCCAGAAAGCACACCCCAAAGACGAAGACCGCACATGTGGACGCGCATAAAGGCAGCGAAATCAGGGTAATTCGCGCCATCGAAGATCACCGGGCAGCGAGGGATCGCAACATAGCCCGAGGAAGACATAGTTTTTTTTTTGTTTTTTTTTTGTTTTTTTGCTTTTTTTTTTTTTGCTCTTTTTTTTTCTCAACTGAAAATCAACAGCACGGCCACGCTTGGGCCGATCGGCAGGGGGGATCGACCAGGCACCGTAGCTTTGACTTGGATCGACCGTAGCAGGAGGAGATCGATCAGCAGCCAGCCAGAAACCAGGGGCGTCGGGCGGGAGGAGCTGGAGATCGATCAGCAGCCAGCCAGGGACCAGGGGCGTCGGGCGGGAGGAGCCACGCGCGGGGAATCAGCCGGGCAGGAATCGGCCGGGCAGCGCCACGCGCGGGTCGGGCGGGAGGAGCCACGCGCGGGTCGGGCGGGAGGAGCCACGCGCGGGGAATCAGCCGGGCAGGAATCGGCCAACCAGCTCGGGCGGAATCGGCTGGGCGGCGGAATCGGCCGGGCGGCGGAGGAGCCACGCGCGGGGAGGAGCCACGCAGCAGGAGGAGCCACGCGCGGGGAAGAAGAGGAATCGGCCGGGCAGCGCCACGCGCGGGGGAGGATTCGGGGGAAGAAGCGGAATCGGCCGACGGGAAGATTGAACAAGCACGTCGGCCGGGGGAGACTAGAGGATCAATATTTGCTCTGATACCATGTTAGGGCAATATGCTTGTTGTATTATCAGGGGGCCAAAGGCCACAATATATAGTACATGTACAGGTGCACATATGCAGAAAGCCCCCTAACATATGGGGAAACTACAATATACAGATATATACATCTAACAAGAGCCATATCCATCAAGTAACTAATACAATCGCAAGGTGGTTTGGGTTTTCTACTTCTACTTCCGATTATATCATAAGAGTAAGTTCTGTTTACGTTTCCTACTTCTACTTCTGAATTGCTCTCTTGCAGAATCATACTTTTCAACTACAGTGGCACCTTCCGGTCCAAGCGCCGAGCACCCGCCATACACGTGTAGCGCAGGCCTGTTAATGTAATGGGGCAAATTTGCTTCTAGAGTACTCTACGGAGTAGTTAGCATCGGTAGCTAGGATTCTTCTTTGGGTTTATCGAATGCTAGAAATTATTTTCACACCAAGGTTTTCCTCCGTAGCTGGTGCGCGCGTAGCACATAGACCGATGAGCAGTCAGCGCCATGCATGCCCAAATGTACTATCTCATGGAATGTACATCATGCGTACGCATGTGGAAACCCGGCACCATTAGCCGAGCAAACACACGCGCACAGAACAGTTACAGCCAAGAACATCACGAAAATAACATGATATTCAACAATATATACGATCGAGTAGGTACGACATTACGAGCCGCATGAACCCGAACTTCCACAGATGTAGAAGTCAAAGTATGCAGCCACTGGCTTTCTAATCACTCCAATCGCATACACACTCAGATGAACACAGATCTGACCTTAGACAATTTGTTACGACCCCACTTGTTATTGCCACCACTACAGGAAAAATCACAAGATATTGGAAACTTCTGGGTACAAAGAGAGGAACCGGATACAACAGAGATAGATAACAAGAGGAAGGAGTCGCGTTGGCCCTTGCCAGGGTTGTCTAGTCTAGGTTCAGGTTCAGGTTCAGGTTGTTCAATACACACTCCTTCGCCCTCGATCTCCTTAGGTAGACCCAATTGCGTCATTTGGTCCTCACGCATTCGGTCTATAACCCCCTTATGTGGGTGGCCCGTGTGACCCAGGAAGTCTGCAAACACAGGCCGTGACACAATCCCTATTCCGCCCCTGGTACTACCAGATGTTATGATGAATCCAATGAAGATGGCGGCACCATTGTTGCCGAAGACACCGCCCTGGCCGCCGCCAATGGCCGAGACACCCGGCAGGTTACCTATATATACCTCCCACGCCAACGAATAGGTTCTTTGGCAAGGATGTACATCGGTCCTACTAGCTCCCTACTGCTCTGTGTGGTATTATGCCATATATATGCTCATATTGATGCTTTTGTGATGTGGTGTGGTGGAGTTTGCGGTTTAAATAAGCCAGGACGAGGATGAGGTAGGACAGAGTGGCCTGGGCATGCGGAGTGGATCCGAGATGTAGATAGTGGGGGCAAAGATACTGAGCATGGTAGATTGAGACGATAAAATGTTCCTCGTGTTTGTGAAGGCATAGGTTCTGAACTCTGAAATTAAGGGTCAAAGCCAAACTTTATGTTTTTTGTACCAGTATCTTATATTCCTAAATAGATTGAACCACTAAGCATTTCTTTCCTCCTATAAGCAGCACTGGAACATCATCAATTGATTTTAGTTTTTGCTCTTTCAATCTTTTTTGCAAAGAGATGCCTAAATCTTCGAGAGGTCTTTTCACCTTCAATTTCAAGCAGATCACCTCCCCACTTACTTGTCACTATTTAGTATTTACTTTCAATTTAAACTCAGATCAAGTGTTGATTGGGATATTGGGGAGCCCAAGGTAGTTTGGGGAAGGATAGAACTTCAGACATGACCTCTGCCTTTATTGGGGACACACGGTGGGGTCTAGCTTGTGTAGAAATATAGACCCTAGAATTTGTTGTGTATTTCCATGACATAGCCATCTGTAAACCCAGGTGGCCATCAACACTTGCCAGACGACATAAAGCTTGCGATTTATGATTTACTATACTGTAGCAATTTCATCTAAAATTCAATCAATTAGAGCATCTCCACTCGTTGGCGCTCCCCACGCCCAAATCCGGCGAAAGTTTCGTCCGGATTGGAGGAAAATTAGGCCTGGGGAGCGCCGAAGTTCCAGCCGTCCCCCGGCAGGACACCCCCAACTTGGGGCATTTCACATATTTCAATCAAATTCGACATAAAATTTAACAAGTTCGGCGAACAAGATTCAGAAAAATACTGAAACAAATTGGGCAAAAATCAGTACAATGTTTAACAAGTGCTGAAACAAATGAAGCACACAATTTCACAAAGTTTTGAAACAAATAAATAAAGACACACTAGTTGGCGTCGGCGTTGGCGTTTGCGTTGCCTCGGAGCGTCCATATGTGCTCCACCAAATCATCTTGCAGTTGTTGATGCATTATAGAGTCTCAGATCTCCTGGCGCATAGCAATGAAGGCGGCCCATGATGGAGGCACCTGGTGATTAGGCTGTGCAAGAGGTCCCTCTCTCTCATATGGTGCTTGTTGCTCAGCCAGAGGAACCGGATGTTTTCGCTCATTTTCAATAATCATATTGTGTAGGCACACACAGCAGTTCATCACCTCCCACATCTGATCTTTGGACCAAGTCATAGCGGGGAACCGGACGACAGGAAATCTCTGCTGGAGGACACCAAATGCACGCGCGACGTCTTTTCGGCAAGCTTCTTGTTTCTTCACAAACTCGCAAAGTTTGGGGGTGCTAGGTTTCGAGATAGTCTTCACAAATGTTGCCCACTTTGGATAGATACCGTCTGCAAGGTAGTATCCTTTGTTGTAGTGCCGACCATTGATCACATAGTTCACCGGGGGAGCATGACCCTCAACAAGCTTGGAAAAGATCGGGGAGCAGTTTAGGACCTTGATGTCATTGTTGGATCCAGGCATACCAAAGAAAGAGTGCCAAATCCAGAGATCATGGGTAGCCACTGCTTCAAGTATCACAGTGCAGCCGTTTTTGTGACGCTTGTACATTCCCTGCCACGCAAACGGACAGTTCTTCCATTTCCAATGCATGCAGTCAATGCTTCCAAGCATCCCTAACCCCTAGCTTCATTTGTTGCAAGGATCCTCTGAGTTTCTTCGACAGTGGGTGATCTCAAGCAAAAGTCCCCGAACACTGCTATGACGGCCCTGCAGAACCGGTAGAAACAATCAAGGGCGGTGGACTCCGCCATCCGAAGATAGTCATCTGCACCATCACCGGGAGCTCCATACGCCAGCATCCTCATAGCCACTGTGCACTTCTGCAGTGACGAAAATCCAACCAAACCAGTGCAATCTGCCTTGCATCTAAAGTAGGGGTCAAAGTCTCGGATGGCATACACAATATTTCATTAAACATATGCCCTATTTTGGGCAAATTTATACATATGCCCTATTTTGGGAAAATTTAAACTACAAAAGAAAACCCTCTATATGAGCTTTAAACTAAAAAATATATAAAACCCTATCCCAGGGTTTGAGGAGGACGAGGTGGCCGCCGGTGCACCGCCTAGTCCCTGTGGGCCGGCGCACATGTTCGGGTCGTCGTCCAGCTTCGGCACCAGCAGCGCGGGTTGCGCCAATGCCGCGCCGACGCCGTGTTTGAGGGACGTTGCTGCCCAGTCGTGTCCCTAAACAAGGCCCCAAATCAATAAAGATAGACGAAAGTAAAAAAATTCATTCAAATTTGATTATATTTTACAAGTTTGAATGAAAACAGGTAGATTATCTAACCCTAGCCTATTGGCCGCCCGGCGGTGCGTTCGATGGCCCTGCCCCATCTCGAAGGCTTTGCACGGGCGTCGTCCTGCAGTTTCTTCTGCGACTCGAACGACTCGAGGAGCGCCTACTGCTGTGTCGCCGCCTTCTTCGGGTCTGGCCCGTCTTCGTCGGACCAGTCCAAGTCAGGGTCGTCCTCCTCCTCCTTCGCGTCCTCCTCCTTCGCCTCCTCCTCCTCCACTTGCGCCGCCAACGCCTGCCTAGCCGCCGCTTCCACTACCTCCGCCTCCTCCCGCAGCAGCTGCTCTAGCTCCTCCCGCAACTGCCATTGATGGAGCTCCCGCATCCGCAACCGCTCCTGCAACTCCTCAATGTGTCGCCACTCGTACAGCTCGTCCTCACGCCGCTGCAGCTCCATCTCATCTGCACAGCAGCGCCGCTGCAGCTGCTCTGCACGTCGCTGCTCGCCCATCTCATTCGCCCGGATTTACGGCGGCGTAGCCGAGTGGACGCCACGTGGCCACTCCCTTCCCTCGTCGCCGCCTCGGTTTCTACGCGGGAGACCATTAAACGCCGACGACCAACCTTCTCGCATCGCGGCCGATGCGAACCATCGCGTTCTCTCGCTGACAAGGCGCCCTAACCGCGAAAATCGTCGTGCCGCGAGGTGCCAGCGCGCCCGAAGATGAATTGTGTGTATCGCTGTGTTTGTATTGATCATAGGCAATGGCCTTATATACAGGAGGTACAGGTGAGGTTACAACTGACAAGCTACATGCTAGGCTACGTGCGCGTAGTGCGCGGAGTGCATGATCGTGGCCATGGCGTGGCCGAGGTGGGCGCGCCAGGGAGCGCGTCAGGTAGCTTGGCGTCAGGAGGTGGGCCTCGTGCAGGTGTATGATCAGCTGTCCAACACCCCCCGCAGGCACAACGGGATCGTCGAGGATGTTGAGACTGGTTCTGAATTCTTCAAACAGCACACTGGGCAACCCTTTTGGTGAAGACATCAGCGAACTGGGACGTCGTCGGAACATGAAGGACACGAACCTCGCCGAGGCTGACGCGCTCTCGGACGAAATGCAGGTCTATCTCGACATGCTTTGTGCGCTGATGTTGGACAGGGTTGCTTGATAGATACACGGCGCTGACATTGTCGCAGTAGACAACGGTGGCGCGGCGAGGTGGTCGTCGTAGCTCGCTGAGAAGTTGGCGGAGCCAGCAGGACTCGGCGATGACGTTGGCGACGGCACGATACTCGGCTTCGGCGCTGGACCGAGAGACGGTGTTCTGCCGCTTCGACGACCATGACACAAGGTTGCCGCCGATGAAGACGCAGAAGTCGGAGGTGGAGCGGCAGGTGTCAGGGCAGCCCGCCCAGTCTGCGTCGGAGTAGGCGACGAGGTCGTGGTGCGGTGAGTGTCGATGAAGCCAGAGTCCAATGTGTGTCGTACCGCGCAGGTAACGCAGGATGCGTTTCACCAGAGCGAGGTGGGCGTCGCGCGGGGCGTGCATGAACAGGCACGCTTGCTGAACGGCATAGGCGATGTCGGGCCGCGTCAGCGTCAGATATTGCAACGCACCGGCGAGGCTCCGGTAGTGCGTGGGGTTCGACAGCAGCTGTCCTTTAGATGCCGAAAGCTTGGACTTGGAGTCGACAGGACTGCTGATGGCGCGGCAGTTGAGCATGTTAGCTCGCTCCAGGAGCTCCAGCATGTACTATTGTTGCGAGAGGAACAGCCCGGCGTCGGAGCGGTGGACGTTGATGCCTAGGAAGTGGTGCAGTTCGCCGAGGTCCGTCATGGAGAACTCCTTGTGCAGCGAGGTGATGATGGCTTGCTGGAGGGACGGCAAGCTCGCTGTCAAGATTATGTCGTCCACGTACAGGAGTAGATATGCCGTCATGCCGTCGCGGTGCAGGATGAACATCGACGAGTTGCAGCGTGACGCCGTGAAGCCGAGCGCCAGCAGGTGCGAGGTGAACCTGGTGAACCAGGCCCGGGGCGCCTGTTTCAGCCCGTAGAGCGAGCGTGCAAGCTTGCGGACGTGGTGAGGCGCGGCGCCGTCGACGAAGCCGGCTGGTTGCTGGCTGTAGACGAGTTCATCCAAATGCCTGTGCAAGAAGGCGTTCTTGACGTCAAGTTGCCTGATCAGCCAGTTGCTGGTGACGGCGAGGCTGAGCACGGTGCGGATGGTAGCCGGTTTGACGACCGGGCTAAAGGTCTCGCCGTAGTCCACGCCCTCGTTGAGTGCGGTCTCCTCGAGAAGAAGACGCGAGCGGGCTTGCACGAAGGTGGGGAAGGGGATCTGCATGGACATGACAGTTGCGATCACCGGAGCGCCCGTTGAGACCGCGAAGCAGCTGCAGTGTGAGCCTGCGGTTGGTGACCGGCTCGTCGACGTCGGCGAGGGCGTCGGAGAGGGACTTGAGGCGACGACAGTACGCCTGGATGGAGAGGTCGCCCTGGACCAGACCATGGAACTCGGCGCTCAGATGAATGGCGCGGCCCGGCTGGTTGTCCCTGAAGAAGGTGCGGAGGGCGTCCCACACCTGGTACGCCGTGCTTGCCGGCGTCATCACCACGTCGTACAGCTCGTCGCTGAGGGTGGCGTAGAACCACAACACGATGGTGATGTCGTCGTGCCTCCAGGTGGCACTCTGCTGCAGCGGGTCGGGGTACACCTCGACATGGTCCTGCACATCAAACTTGGAGAGGACGAAAAACATGAACTGGCGCCACTTGGAGTAGTTCCCGACGGCGAGGTCCAGCTTGAACGGGATGTAGGAGCTGATGTTGATGTGGTGCATGGACGGAGGTGTCGCACTTGAGGAAGCGCGCAGTTCGCCCTGCGCCATGGTCGTGGCGAGAGGCAGGGCGTTGGTGGCGGCGGAGAGACCGCCCGATCCACCGGCAGCAGCTGATGAAGAGGAAGCAGGAGTTGTTGCAGAGGGCGCCGATCCGTTGTTCGCCTGGGCCGCTGCGCCCGTCGCGTCAGCGTCGTCGCCGTCGTCGGCGAACACGTTGTGCTCGTCGCCGTGGAGTGACATTGCGGAAGAGAGGAAGAGAACCTAGGTGCTCTGATACCAAGATGAATTGTGTGTATCGCTGTGTTTGTATTGATCATAGGCAATGGGCTTATATACACGAGGTACAGGTGAGGTTACAACTGACAAGCTACATGCTAGGCTACGTGCGCGTAGTGCGCGGAGTGCATGATCGTGGCCATGGCGTGGCTGAGGTGGGCGCGCCAGGGAGCGCGTCAGGTAGCTTGGTGTCAGGAGGTGGGCCTCGTGCAGGTGTATGATCAGTTGTCCAACACCCGATTCGTACCCTTCGCTAAGGGGCCGGCACGGGGTTGTCGGCGCTTCTATTGGGCACGAAAAATTGCCGGCGCTATTTGGAATGCGCCGATGCGAGTCCATTTTCGATGCCGGCTCCTAAAACGCTATCGAAACCGCTATCGGGATCGCCGGTGGAGATGCTCTAAGGGATGGAGAGCTAGCCTCGTCGATGCAGTTTGTGAAAAGATGGGATGAAACTCTTGAAGAAGACAGGTAGTATGGAGTGAAAAGGTGGAGTCGTGAACAGGTTTTAACGAAGTCAGCAGTATAATGGGTTTGGTCTTGGGCTGGACTTAGGCAGCAGAGAATTAATTATGAGCTGTAACTAGCACGAGGTGTAGGAATTGTCGTATAGAGATCAGACGAGAGTTGTCGTGTGTGAAGCAATTCCGGTCCAAGTAAAGCTATGACTCAAAGTCGGTTAGAAGTACAAACACACCAGCAACTAGTACGGGGCATCATGGCGTGACCTCTGCCATACCCGCATTCAAGCCCATCAAATGGCAAGCTGTCATGGTCGTCTCAGCCTTGCCCACGCCAGTCCCGCGCGTTCACCACCTTGCTCTTGCCTGACACGGATGAGTACGTCGGCGCCTTTTTCGCCGAGGCCCCAGCCGTAGCCGCTGATCATGGCCAGGAGGTCTAGCATGTTCCCGATGCCTCCCACGCCCGCAAATACGCGCCGCTCAAGTGCGACCTTTGCCGCGGCAGCAGCCGGAGGGACGGTTATGGCGGCCACAACGGCGTACCAGCGCAAGGCTGAGCAAGAGTAGGGAGAACCAGTGCCAAAGTACTTCGGAACGGATGCAAAAGCTCTATTGTGTATTGTGCTGTGCGCGTGAGTTGCTCATGCTAATGCAATTGTGGTGTGGTAATATAAGGTGGTCGCGGTTTTAAATAGGCTAGCAGGAGCACGTACGACAGAGTGGACTGAGCAGGTCGGGAAGATCCGCGGATATAAATGAGTGTCCCTTGGGTGCTAATGCTAGGGTGCAGTTTTGATCAGCAAACTAGTAGGTGTGAATTTCGTAGAGTGGAGCTAGGAAGAGTCTGCGACTATGTTGCTGGTATTTGGTAAACACGCAACTTTTCAGCCATGGACTTGGGCGCCAAAAACGCAGTTACGAACTAGGTCCCGGGATAATCTTCTTAGAGCTACTATATACTAAACAAAACTTTTGGCTAGTTGTTTATACACATGATTAAATAAATGAAAACTATATTGAAGTGACAGAAACAATTAAATTTGAAAAAAGTAAAGCCACTGCAATGCCCCGATGACGTTATACGCAATTATGAAGATCGATATTGTTAAGTAGGGTTATGGTAAAACTATTGGCCGTGGTTAGCTGGTTCTTATACCAAGAGATTTTATAAACCAAGATAGTGTTCTGCAGTGCATTGGAGTGCCCTGCCTAATTCAATCCAGTGCTTTGATTGATCAATCGTACCACGTACGCGCTAGTTCGTGTATAGAATGCCTTGTTTAATCTCTCTGCAATATTATGTCGAATCAACAATTATTTTGTACTACGTCCAAGCAAATGGACACAAGAGGAGTTTAAAATGAACATGACGGCATCTGCGGATCGGTCAAGCACCGAACCGAAGGAAACCGAGTTATCTTAGAGTTATTAGCTTACAACAACACCGCAGCACATACATATATACTGCTCAAATCATTATGTAGCTGAACAAGATAAATTAGTACTGTAATATTCGATTTGCGTATGATCTTGCGATAGGTTAGGTGATGGTAAGAGAAAGAGAGGACGGACGTACTGTCCTGGAGACGAGAAAACCCTACCCGTCAGTCCCGTGACGTCCCCCAGGGCGTCACCGGTCTCCCAGCTCCTTCCTCTTGAGGCGGCCGCCCCAACTCTGGCCCGTCTCTGTCCGCGACCGTCGCCTCCGGTCGCCGCCGCCACCGCCGCCTTCGGTCGTCGCGGATCCGCCCCGCGTCGGCCCGTCCCTGGCCGCGCCCGGCCCGTCCCTGGCCGCGCCCGGCGCCTCCGATCGCCGCCGCCACCGCCGCCTCCGGTCGTCGCGGATCCGCCCCGCGTCGGCCCGTCCCTGGCCGCGCCCGGCGCCTCCGGTCACCGCCGCCATCTACCCTCCTTGATCTCGCCGCACGTTTTCTACCGCTGCTACGGCCGCGTCCAGGCGGAAGGTGGAGGTCGGCCAAGGATAGGCGGCGGAGGGAGGTGGAGATGAGGATTGGGCAGATGGGAGGGGAGATGGGGATTGGCCAGCTAGGGTTTTTACCGCACCAATCGAGACGAGGCGTTGTCCACCCACTCCCACGAGAAAACAACCAAAGCACGCGACGCGGACGAGCAGCATCGCTCCCTCTGCTCGGTGGATCCCACGTGTACTCGGTGCCATGCGTCATGGACTTGCTTGGAGGATGAACAAGTGAGTAGAAAAGTCAGCGATCGAACGGCTGTGATGAAAAGTGGGACTTGAGATTTACTGTTGCAACCTGATTGGACGACCCAGATTCGTTTGCCCCTTTCAGATGGCCTAGTTGAGAGGGTAGTGTTTCAACATTTATAGGAGAAATAAGGGCATGTTTGGTTTCCAACCACACTTTGCCAAGCTTAACTTTGGCAAATGTGGCAGCCATAAAAGTGTGGCTGCGATGTTGGAAGCTACAAAATGTGGTAAAAGTTGACAAAAATTCACTCTATGACAAGTGGGCCATATGGATAGTGAAGTGTGGCAGCTCTAAAGTGTGGCAAGAACCAAACACATATCAAATTGCCAAACTTTGGTTTAGCAAAGTGTGGCTGGAAACCAAACAGACCCTAAATATTTGATAATCACTTGGTGTGTGTCTGCATCTTCAGCATGCATCATAGTGATCCATCTCAGGGCTGAGTGTTAATGTAATAGAATATATCTAGAAACTGGCATGTGCAGTGGTGGTAGATATTCCTTTTCCGGATAGTTAAGTTAGTAGTGCAGTTTTAGCATTAGTTGCCCCCTGTAAAGTTATTCAAATCTCCTGACTTTTTCTTGAAAAAACAAAATAAGTGATATAGTTTTGGTTGACTATAATACATTATGCCTTAACATATGACGCGGTAAATAATTTATATACATTGTTACACAGAAGTATTTTAGATACATGGTTACCATCAATATAATTTCATTATCCTGGGACATATAGATACACCATTTAATTTTTATTTAATTTTTTGTGATCTCTTTGTGAACCTATTATAGCGCATACATGTGAAAAAGAAAGAAAAAAGATCATAACTTGAGTATACCTAATCCCTACTGCCGGTATGCGGCCGCACAAGTACGAACCAATACATGTACCTTGCCAGCTTGAAAAAAAAACCTATACCTGTCTACCTTTGTTTTTCTGAAATGGAAGCAAAAAAATTGCCTCATTCACATGCATGACATTCAACCATTAGCAAGTTTGGTACACGACAAGTACACAAACCGCAACACAACCAAACAAAACAAAGCACAAACCCAAACTGCTGGCAAACTTCTCTCCGAACTTGAAGAACGTGATTGGTAGGTTGCACCGCTCCTAAATAGGTTCTGTGCCAGGTCGAAGTCTCCGACCACCAAACCACGTACATGACCATCCTTGTCTTTTTTTTGAAACGGAGGCAAAAGCTTTGCCTCATTCTATTAATTAAGGAGAAGTTTTACAAAGAAACAAGACGGATATTTTACAACACGACTACTCTCGCGGCATCAAAAGACTCACACGTTTTGCCCCCGCGGCAACCCATAGTTTTAGCTCATTTCTGATGTTACCAAAAACCACCGAAGGTGGCGCATGTTTGTGGCGGAAGATCCTAGCATTCCGCTCGTTCCAAACTTCCCAAGAGGTGAGAAGAACAACGGAAGCGAACCCCTTCCGGTTCGGCGTGGACGCTCCGGTCATGAGGCTCCACCAATCTTTAAGAGACATCGCATGCCATGCGTGGAGGTCAATGAAATATAAACCGAGCCATGCCGTGAGAAGGCCCCAAAGTCTTTGGGTGAACCGACAATGGAGAAGGAGGTGGTCGACGGATTCCGCATTCGTCGAACAAAGAGGACAATTGCCATTGTTGGGCCACCCTCTCTTTTGCAAGCGATCCGCCGTCCAAAGCCTATTTTGAAGCGCAAGCCAAGCAAAGAACTTGACTTTGGGCGGCGCCCAAGTCTTCCACACGGACCTCCTAAAGTTGGAAATGGTGGCACCAAAAAATTGTGCTTTATAGGCCGATGCCGCCGTGTATTGACCATCCTCCGTGAGCATCCAAGAGATAGTGTCCTCCAAGTTCTCATCAAAATTGTAGTCATGTAGTTTAATCCAAAGATCGACGAATTGCTCAAAGTGAGCGATGGTGAAATCACCGTCAATGTGGATCATGGCAATCCAAGCATCATCTTTCATTGCCTTGTTGACCGTGCACTTCTTTCTCTTGGACTCCGCGAATATGAGGGGGGCGATGTCCTTAGGCTTATTACCATGGAGCCACGGCGCTTCTCAAAACTTAGTTTTCAAACCGTTTCTAACCATAATTTTTGTGGAAGCATAGAAAAGGTCCATGTCCACCTCCGTGCAAGGGTTTCCCAAGCCAACCCAAATCTTGGTTGGATCCGTCCACTCTAGCCAAGGCCACCGCAATCTAAGAGCTCATCCTTGTCATTCCAGCAGCGCACACACACATACACTTGCGCGTATACACAACTACAGCAGCACGAGTCCAAGTAAAGCTATGACCCAAAATCGGTGAAAAATCGAAACGCCCCAGCAGCTAGTACGGCGCCTCATAGCGTGACGTCTGGCATACCCGTATTCGAGCCCGTCATACGGCCAGCTTTCGTGGGTGAACCCTCTGAACAGGACACTATTGTTCGTCTCGGCCTTGCCGACTCCGTCCCGTTCACCACTTGGCTGTTGCGTGGTACGGGTGAAGACGTCGGCGCCGTTTTTGCCTAGGCCCCAGCCGTGGCCGTTGATCACGCCCGGGAGGTCTAGCATGTTCCCCATGCCTCCCACGTCCACGAATAGGCGCTGCTCAAGTGAGACCCCTTTGCTGCGGCAGAGCATGCATGAGTAGGGAGAACCAGTGCCAAAGTACTTCTTGGGCATTGATGCAAAAGCTCTGTTGTGTATTGTGGTGTTCGCGTGAGATGCACCTGCTAATGCACTTGTGGTGGGTAAGGTGGAGTTCGCGGTTTAAATAGGCGAGGGGGAGTTCCTACGACGGAGTGAACTGAGCAGGTCGGGAAGATCCAGGATATATATAAGCGAGTGTCGCTTGTGTGCTGATGCTACGGTGCAGTTTTCATCAGGAAACTACAGGTGTTATACGTATGTATACATGCGTTAATCGCCGGAGATAAGCACATGATTAAGCAGACCACGTTTAGATTATTCAGCACGTTTGGATTATTCAGATGTAGTGCAACGAACGAAGCCCACTAGCCCATGTCCTTATCGTGGTCTTATTTTTCTGGATCAAAATCCGCTTATGCAATCCTCTAGCTTAATGGGAATTAGTAGATCGATCTGAAGTTTCTCAACAACAAAAAAAAGTAGATCGATCTGAAGTGTACGTCCCGCTGTTACCTGCTAGGGCGCTGCGCGCCGTCGCTGCCCCCGCCGGCGGCTCGCCGCCTCCACACACCGCAACGCCATGAGGAGATTAGATCAAGCAGGACACGGCCTGGCGCTAGCTGATCCGGCGCTGATCCAGATGCAATCTGTGATTCTGTATGTTTAGAGCAAGTACAATAAATCCTAGTCAGCTGGCTATAAGGATTAAAATAATATATTGTTGCCTAGTTGGAGGAGAGAGAGGAGGAGAGAGAAGAGGAGTGAGCTCTTATGCAAGAGCCAGCTCTAGCACGTGCTCCTATGCACTATGTGAGAGTGAATGGTGGGCCATGCACTAATAAAGTAGTACAATTTTATAGCTCACTATTGTACATGTTGGCTCTAAGATTATTATAGATGACATGGCACTTGGCTTATAGCCAACAGTTGGCTCTACTATTGAACTTGCTCTTATACATAAGGTATGCAGTTGATTAATGTTACAATTCAATTTATACACGCTACTAGTTAGTTTCTTTCTGGTTAGATTGAATAGTATTTATATAAATTTTGACACTGCTGAAAGGCCAAAGCAAGTGAAAAATTAGAAGCACAAATTTAGTTTTTCGGAAAAATAATATCGGATTTGCTGGAAATCAGGCGCTTGATACTTAATAAGTTTAAGTCGAGCACTTGGAGATTCGTATTTTGTTCTTGTAGATTCGTGCTCTGACTTTTGGGTTGTTTGTGTGTATTTGTGTTGTTGTTGGCCCGACGCGTGTGTTGCCATATATTGCAACTAAGAATTTCCACATACATGTGAGTTGCAATTGAGATTTTTTTCCAGTTACGCCTGCGTCGCAACTAAGAATTTTCACTTACATGTGGGTTGTAACTGATTTTTTTTCCAATTGCATGAGCATTGCAACTGAGATTTTTCCAGTTCGCATATGTTGCCATGTGGGTTGCAATTGAGATTTTTTCCAGTTACGCCTGCATCGCAACTAAGAATTTCCACTTACATGTGGGTTGCAACTGATTATTTTTTTCAATTGCATGAGCGTTGCAACTGAGATTTTTCCAGTTACCCATGCATCGCAACTAAGAATTTCAACTTACATATGGGTTGCAACTGAGTCTTTTTCAGTCACACGTAAATTGCTACTAATTTTTTTCTTATGTCTTAAATGGTTCCACAGATTATTTTTTCTAGTGAAAAATATGAACGCACAAAACTGGACGCCAAAACTAAAGTAGTACTGATGTCCAGCGACTGAGACTTATTAAGTCTGAGGCGACTGATCTCTAGGCGCTCCCAAAAAATATTGCTTCAAAAATGAAGAAAAAGGCACCCTGTAAACAATTTGTCACGTTGTCAATTTTTACTGCTGCTATATCAAAATATATATCCCCTATCGGAGTGAATTTCGGCCCCCCCATAGTCAAATCCTGGCTCGCCCCTGAGTAGGAGTGAATTTCGGAGAATGGAGCTAGGCGAGTCCGCGACTCTATTGCTGGGTGTTTGGGGAGGTGGCAATTTGGCTCATAGGAGCAAATGCTCTCATTATATAAAATAATTAAAAAATAATTTTAAAAATGTTAAAAAATTCTGATATAAATTTGTTGGTGTACATCTTGACATTCTATGTTAGTGCACAAATTTTCGTGGAGAAACAACATTTTATATGGCGTGTACAAAAAAGACAAAAAAACATCCTGTACGTAGTCGTGTTATAGCATCAAAACTTGTCTTTTTTACAGGAGCCACAATTATTTTTAGTTTTTTTTGAAAACTTGTGTACCAACATAAAATGTCTAGATGTACATGTAAAAATTTAGTTTAGAATTTTTTGACACTTTGAAATGTGGATTCCCATAATGGGAGCATATGCTCCTATGAGCCAAAGTGCATTTCCCGGTGTTTGGTAAACACACAACTTTTCAGCCATGGACTTGGGCGCCAAAACCGCAGTTACGAACTAGGTCCCATGCCAATCTTCTTAGAGCTACTATATACTACACAATACTTTTGATTAGTTGTTTTATACACATGATTAAACAAATGAAAACTATATTGAAGTGACAGAAACAATTAAATTTGAAAAAAAAAAGTAAAGCCACTGCAATGCCCCGATGACGTTATACGCAATTATGAAGATGGATATTGTTCTATTGTTAATAAGGTTCAAAAAACGGTAGGGAACTATTAGTTGTGGTTAGCCGGTTCTTATACCAAGAGATTTTATAAACCAAGATAGTGTTCCGCAGTGTATTGGAGTGCCCTGCGTAACCCAATGCAGTGCTTTGATTGATCGTTCCACTAGTAGAAAAAGAGTGTTTTGGTTTTTTCTCCAAAGAGCATTAGCACTGGATTTGGCATTAGCACCGGTTCGTGCGATCTGAACGTCCAGGGGATCAGCCGCGGCATTAGCATCGGTTGGTGCCACGAACCGGTGCTAAAGGGTTGACGTCAGCAGCGAACCCTTTAGCACCGGTTCGTAAAGGTTTTTCTGCTTCCCACGCACCTCCACCCCTCCTCCCGCGTGGATCGCTTTTTTAAACTCTGTAAAATACAAAAGAAAATGATAGAAAATTCAAAAAATAAAATCTTTTGAGATTCATGTATGTTAACCTACTATTAGGGAAAATTAAAAAAATGAATTTCGAATTTGCTTGCATAAAAAGTTTAGAAAAGGGTAAAATTGCATTAACTTTTGCATACAACGTCGGAAAAAAGCGTATAATATATCAAAATGATCGTGGGAAAAAGTTACATCCGAATTCACCAGGATTTACCCGGTTAGACAAATTTTAAATTCTCAGAATTTTAAATTAAAATATGAAAGGAGGAAGATTTTAATGTTTGCTAGAAATTTAGGATTTTATATTTTTTATTTTTTAAAATTAAAACTAATAATTGCATCCTGCATAAAGATTACTATTACTTTTTGGCAAAGTATAATATTTTCAAATTTTAAGGTTTTAGATTTGGCAAAAAATATTAAAAATTAAAAATTAAAAATAATACAAATTATAAAGTTAATGTTTATTTATTTATTCAAGATTATTATTACATCATTATTTTTGTTTATTAAAAGAATTATTTGAAATTCAAAAAATAAAAGAATTTGACATCGACCAACATGTTAATAGGATAGATATGATAGTATTATCACATACATGCGCGCGAAGCACTTGGATGGAGGACGGGAAGGACTTGAAAGTTAAGCGTGCTAGTGCTAGAGTAGTGGGAGGATGGGTGACCGAGCGGGAAGTTTGACCACGAGTAAGTAATTTGACTAGAGATAAGTGTAGTTAGAGACTAAAATTGTGAAATAACTAAAATATTAAAAAAGTTGAAAAAAATAGAGGGAGTGAAAAATAATTCGAAACAAATTACGATAGCGGGGTTCTACCGCGGCATCATTTTGGGGTGTTTTCTTGCCGCGGCAGCATTTTGAGGTGTTTCCCTGCCGCGGCAGACCCTTTGGCACCCGGTGCTAAAGGTCCTCTCGCTCGAGCGCTCGCCAAGTGCTAGAGTAGTGGGAAGATGGGTGACCGAGCAGGAAATTTGACCACGAGTAAGTAATTTGACTAGAGATAAGTGTAGTTAGAGACTAAATTTGTGAAATAACTAAAATATTAAAAATTCTGAAAAAAAAAGAGGGAGTGGAAAATAATTCGAAAAAAATTACGATAGCGGGGTTCTACCGTGGCAGCATTTTGGGGTGCTTTCCTGCCGCGGCAGACCCTTTAGCACCCGGTGCTAAAGGTCCTCTCGCTCGAGCGCTCGGCAGCCGCCACGTGGTGCCCCTTTAGCACCGGTTCGTAACTGAATCGGTGCTAAAGGGGGAGGCCTTTAGCACCGGATGCTTAGCACCGGTTGGGCATCCGGTGTATATGGCCATTTCGAACCGGTGGTAAAAGTCCCGATTTCTACTAGTGATGGTACCACGTATGCGCTAGTTCGCGTACAGAAAGCCTTGTTTTATCTCTCTCCAAACATGCATCAAACCTAATATTATGTCAAAATCAACAATTATTGTGTACTACGTCCAAGCAAATGGACACGAGAGGAGTTCAAAATGAACACGACGGCATCTGCGGATCAGTCAATCAACAAACCGAAGCGAACCGAGTTATCTTCGAGTTTTTACTTATTAGCTTACATGTCTTAGTGGTAACACCGAAACTATATGAAATTAAGGAGCAACAACAACACCGCAACACGTACATATATACTGCTCAAATCATTGTGTAGCTGAACAAGATAAATTAGTACTATAATATTCGATTTGTGTATGATCTCTTGTGATAGGTTAGGCCATCTCCCAACGAGGCGATCCAAATTGGACAAGTTGGGTCGTTCGGTTGTGGCCGTTTGGGTGATCGAGCGGACACGCGGCCATGGCCGTCACTCCGTTAGGGTCGTGCAGTGTGCCCAACGCGCGGACGCGGCGCAAAACAAAAAATACCCGCAAAAAACACACAAAAAAAGTAAATTTAAACTAAAGTTCATTAAACTTAGCCCTATTTTGGGCAAATTTTACACAAAAGAAAGCTCTATATGGGCTTTAACTAAAAAAAAGTAGAAACCCTAGGCTAGGGTTTGGGACGTGGTGGCTGTCGGCGCGCCACCTACTCCCAGTAGTACTCCTCATCGTCGATGAGGACGACGCCCCTAGGCGGGGACGCGCTTCCTTCTCCCGATGCTTCACTGCAGCGACCTCAAGCTCCACCTCCTGCTTGAGGCGGAGGAGACGCTCCTCCTCCTCCCGGAGCGCGGCCTCGCATCGAGCTCCACCTCGAACCACAAGTCCTAGTAGGGACTCTGGTCGTTGTAGGCGGGGTGCTCCTGGAGGCTGCACGCGTGGAGAAGTGTAATATCCCAGGTTTAGAGGCAACAAAATGAGAGAACACCAAAGTGTGCATTGCATTCATGCATAGAAAATCCGGGGAATTTTCGCGCTTTCAAATAAAACTTACCACAGTCACTGAAGTTTCACTTGACTTGCTGGAATTGAAGTAGATCATCAAGTCAAGCGCTATAAACTTCATTGTGATCTTTGCTAAAAACTTTATTTTGGATAGAGATGATTTGATCTATGGATTAGATCAAATGGAATTAGATTTACAACAACACATTCTTTAAGAATCAAACCCTAACTTATGAACACTTAAAAGTTAGCAACTACCTTTGTGTGTAATTTAATTCAATTTTAAACTCATTACCAAATAAGGTTAACCACAGGGTCTAAAGTGCATAAAAGCCACACATTCTTATTTATATCATAACTTATTAAGTATATGGAATATCATAAAACTAAATCCATTTACATTACGAATTATAGTTCAAACTATTTGAATCAAAACTAACTATGAGTATTTTGAAACTCATATGACCATGCCTTGGTGAAATCAAACACCAACTATCCAAAATTTAGAAATAACCTTCAACCTTAACCTTTTGATCAATATTATAATGCAAATCCAATCAAAGAGGGTATGAGTGACTCATCCACAATAATAAAACCATCCACATGATATTTAGTAGCAAATGCCACTTGGCTATCCAAAAATAAATCATATGAGAGGATAATGCTCTATGCCACATAGGATGAAAATATCTACATGACTTGCTTTCCAAGCTTTGCCACCTCATGCTCCAAGGATTGCTATGGATGAGAGCATGACAACCAAGCACCTTACTCATCAAACCAAAATAAGAGTCACCCACCTATGTGTCATGATACTAGAGCTTGCCCAAGCCTATAAATAGAGCCACACCCTTCATACATTTGATCATCAAGTACCATCATACATGGGAACAAACACATAGAGCCACTCCATATGAACTAGCTAGGATCAAGATGAAGAAGCTAGGAGGTGGAGGCATACCACAAGATGCAGGTTTATCAGATTTCTCGAAGAACAAGCTACGAGAAGATACCAAGGTAGAATTCCTAGGCAAACCATATATGTAGAGGATCATATCATCATCTCTTGAGTAGGACCTTAGGATACTCCAAGACATTGAGAAGTGAGAGAAGTTATAATCATAGCCATGCCCATACAAGAATACTAGAGTAGTACTAATCCTAGTTGTTCAAGTCAATATTTAATCTTGGAGGTGAGAACCCTATTCCAATAACAATACACCTTAGGAAATCAATTCCTTAATCATCACAACTTGGTATTAATTATAAACCCTAAGAATCTAGGATGAGTGTGATGAGAGGAATATTAAAGAGGGATTAGTGAGGAATGAGTGGATCTTGTCTACTGCATGATCTTACTTTATAAATTGAGATGATAAGTTAAACCTATATGTGTGATCCATAGATCTCATACTTTTCATGAAATGATAAATATATCTATAGTAGTTAATCCAATCCTATACTTATGCCTTGATACAATCATTCTACCTAAGTGAGGAGGAAAACCCTAGCCACAAAAACATGATCAAAGCTTATATCATATCTTAATCTTAGTTGTGTATCACTTGGGTGATCACTACTAAAACCCTAGACCACATTTAAATACCAATCCAAGTATCCCTTTGGATTATAAGTAGAACCCTGCCATGCCTCATGCCTGTTTATATTCAATTTAGTGAAGAATATGCAAAACCCTAAACCATTTCATATGGGATCCACTCCACATAAAATCATAAGTCCTAACTTGTGTATCATAGATCACAAGTATAAGCCAAGCCATACATACTTTAGAACTAAATGCCATTTGGTGAGTAAAGTGAAACCAATATCCAAATCATCTTCTTAAAACTTAAGAACTATCCATCACATAAAATCATGAACCAATTCCATTTCCTTTACTATTTGTTAAACCCTAGCCATAATTAAATTACATGTGAATGATCACTATGGTTAAGCACTAGAAAAATAAAATGTGTTCACTATGCACATGTTCTAAATTTCAAATCATTTTAATAGATCTGGTTCCTAAATTAAAAAGGGAATTGAAATAAATACCTAAACCATTTATATTTTACTCAAGCCTCACAAGATATTAATTAAATCCTAAACTAAATATTTGTTTAAATAACAAGATTATACAGTGAGCTTGGTTATCAAGTTATACTGATATTCAAATGATTTAGAACCTGCAAAACAAAACATAATTCAAATTTGAATTCAAATTCAAAACAGAAAATAAAAACAGAAAATGGAAAAAGGAGAAAAAGGAGAGTCTTACCTGGTGGACCTCAGCAGGCCGTCGCAGCCCACGAAGCCTACCCAGCTGAAGCCCACGACGTAGCCCAGCCCAACCAAAAACGGTCCGCGTACCGTTTCGCGATTAAAAAGAAGGTCGTCGTCGTCGTCTTCTTCTCCGAGGCCGACACCGCGGCAACGCCAGTAGACGCCGCCCTCGTCGACGATAAGGACGTCCCGGACGCCGCCGAAGCTTCTAGAACTCCTCCCTATATCTCTCGCGTCCGTCTTATCCTTTTTGCATCTAGATTCACGCCCAGATGAACTTCACAGTCGCCGTCGCATCTCGGCCATTGCCGCCGGTGGAATGACGAGATGGACCTCGCCGTGCTCTATAAATATGTCCAGCAGCTCCGCCGTAGAACCCTAATCCTTCGCCGCCCATCCATTTCTTCCCAGATCCTCTCTATTCCTCGACTTCTTCCTCGACTGCTCGCCGGTGTTGATCATGGCGCCGACGATAGAGGCCACCCCGGAGCTCACCGTGAGGTCTGGGAGAAGCGCCTGGATGTGTAGAGCATCCTGGCATAGCCGTGCATCCGGGGAAGCCGTGTGGGGGGCGAATTTCGTCGATCCCTTCCGCAGCATATCGCCGGTAATGGCGATTTCCTCGCCGTCTCCATCGACAATCGCTGTAGCCGACCACACCTTGAGCTTCAAGGTGAGTTTGCGCATCTTTGGACCCCTCTATTGCTTCCTGGCATCAACCGTAGCCGTAGTTCGTGTGCTCGCCGGAGTAAACCGCCGCGGGACATGGTCGCCGGCGTAGCTCCGGTGATCCCCTCGCCAAACCAACAACACCATCGTGCTCAGTAGCTCGAGGGGAGTCGGAAAATCCTATTCGCGCGTCCTGGGAGGCCCTGTAGCGTAGCGCCGCCGTAAATTGGTCGCCGGCGTTTAGCCGCCGGCAACGCCAACGTGTCGTGTGGGGCCATTGGTCGTGGTTGACTGGTCTTTGCCCGCGTGGCAATGGACCCAGTCAACGGCCCCACTCGTCAGTCGCAGTGGCTAGATGTGAACCGGTATCTGTAGTGTTTTCCAATTAATTTTAATTCCAGAAAATCACTGAAACTTTACAAAATCATAGAAATTCCATTTCAACTCAGAAAAATATGAATAATATATCAAAATGCTCACAAAAATAAAATCTATTCAAATAAAATATAAAACAAAAATGTGTGTCGAAATAAAAATTCACTTATTTTTATCTTTATTAAATATGTCTTTCTAATTGTTTAAAATGCAAATGGAATTCAATAAATAATTAAGTTCCAAAATTAAATTTAACTATTCAGTAACTAAATAAAATATTAAGATTAGTTTCATTATCATGTTTCATTTACTTAAATATTAGTGATAATTCATAAACTCTAATTTGCAAATTACCATTTACCATTTTCTTTAAATAACAATAAAGCAAGAAAATATTAAAAGCCAATATCATTTTGGTAGCTCAACAATTACTTACTTAAACATTCTTTAGTTAACAAGTTATTATTTT
Source organism: Lolium rigidum (assembly GCF_022539505.1). Taxonomy (NCBI): domain Eukaryota; kingdom Viridiplantae; phylum Streptophyta; class Magnoliopsida; order Poales; family Poaceae; genus Lolium; species Lolium rigidum. The sequence goes on from NC_061510.1 coordinate 367,975,429, forward strand.
TGAACCTCATAATCATAAAACCCTAGTTTCTAATTAAACCCTAACTAGTAATTAGTTTAATTCTTAAACCTCTAAAAATTAATAGCATGTTAAAATTATTAATAACTTTATCTCAAGTACTCAATCACAAATTGTTAAACCCTAATTCTCAATTAAACCTAAATAAAAGTTACCCTAAATATTAATTATTGTAAAAATTAATAAAATGTTAAACCATTATTAATTTTGTTTCAAAGTAATTAGTTACCACATCTTTATTGCCAATTATAATTTTAGGAGATGTACCATAATTTAGAAACCCTAGTTTCAATTTGAGTAAGACCTTGATCTCATTATTTCATGTGATCACCCTAAATTAGAAGCAACTCCAAAACTCTAGTTATGTGTTACATGTGATCATGTGAATTTCACCTTACATAGAGAACCTTATTATGTAACCAACAAATACAAGTCAAGATCTACCAACATAGAACCAATTCACATGAGTCATCATTTCATGTCTCTATTTCCAATTTAAAACCTATATGATCCACTAGTGCCACCTAAATATAAACCCTAGCTTGTTACCACATGTTAGCACCATTGATCACCACTCCTATATACCATACCATTAAGATCAACCTCAATCATTAAACCCTAGTAGAACCATAATGATAAACCCTAGTGGCTAATTTATAGAACCATCTGGATAACCATCCTTTGAAATGATATCATAATCAACCATAGTAATAAATTGTTAATACTTGCTATGTATAGACCAATTCTATTTAAACAATCCAACTAGTTCCTATTAGAGAACTAAATGAATCTAATAAGTAAATCCTAGAAAGCCATAGCTCCTATGACTATAGTAATTCATGTTCTTATTTAACCTGTTCTTCAAAAGTTATTCTTTTGAAGTACAAGTGTCAATCAAACCTTAGAAGCCTTAATCCTTCTTTGAAATACTCAATATTTCTTAAACAACATGTTCTTCAAAAGTTATTCTTTCGAAGTATAGTATAAGTAATCATCAACCATGTTCCATAGAACTTAAAATTGACAACTAATCCTTACATATTATTCCACCACTATTATTTATGTGTACAATTGTTATAATGTCTTATATCACTTGATTACGATGCTAATATAACCAAACCCTAATAAGAACCTTGTTTGAGAACCATTCTAAAAGTGCAACAAACCCTAAAGAAATCTTTACAACTCATCCATCCTAAATCATCGAGGTTAGATTACGCTCGGGACGATTGCATCTCATACTATGCATTATAGCATCTTTGCCAGTTCTTTAAACATTGTCCTTACCGGACAATGATGGTATTTCAGAATTTGGAGTTATCACGTATCGAAGCTTTTGCCTGCATAATCTTGCAGTCAAGAAAGGCAAGTTCATCGCTTGCTCATGTCATTTGATTATTTTTATCAAACTATATGCAAAGTACTATACTTATCACTCATGCATTGAAAAGCAAAGTATTATTTTACAATTATGAATATGACTATGTGGTGGGCAATGGAACCATGGTATGTGTTGATATGGTGGAGGTTCCATTGCAATGGGTTATATCACCCTAGGATTAATTACCAATGCCATCCAGTGATTCTAGCGCCGTACATATCGCGTTGACCATAAGATCTATAATGGCTCTGGGGAAGTCAGCTGTATCTTTTCCCTTCGCACGCCAACGGATTGGTAGAGACGGTGGGGTGTTGGAGGCACTCGCCGCAATAGGTTGGGAAATCCTTTTAAATCCCCATCCATTAGTGATGTTAATCTCTACCATCTATGAGGGATTGTCCGGAGTACACCATGAGTAAAGCCGTATTATCGGGGAAGTCTACTGGAGGTGTACGGTTGGACAAAAGGGTGGGTTTGCGGGGTCGCGGAGAAGGCGGTGATTGGCTTGGACCTTACACCTGGCCCCACACCAAGGAAGTGTGGACGGGAACGATCACCCGGTTGGTATCAAGGATAAGTTCTCTTATGGGAAAAGTAACGCACCTCTGCAGAGGATACCGAATTGTGATTGTCACTCCCTATTCCGGGAAGGAAGCTGCGAACGCGGCAGAAAGGAACTCCACGAAGTTCTGGTCAACTCTGTGAAGACCGACGGGCATAGTTTTCGAATAAAATAAACCTTTTGAAGAAATGTTTACAAAAACTTGCATTGGCCTATGACTTTCCGGTCTATGGCTGTAGCTAGTGCATGATACACATATTTCCTAATATGAACTTGCTGAGTACGCTCGTACTCATTCTATCTCGTTTGAACCCCCTTCTTAGAGCAATGCACCGAAGGAGAAACTACCGTGGAACTCGAAGACAAAGGAGTCAACTCGCAACAAGATGAAGAATCCAATCAACGAAGTCAATGGAGTCAACTCCTGCATCGGTTATAATGGAAACCTAGACTAGCAATAGAAGGGAATCTTTCCCTAATCCTAGCACCTAAGTAGCTAGATTTCTATAGCAAGCCAAGTAGCTCTTGAACTTAAGCTAGCAATAAGATAGATTACGAGTCGTTCTTCCGGAGCTTTATTTGAAGTTTTACCTCACTCTGTAAAGTAGGAGGGTGTGTGGATCTTATGTAAACTGTTCGTGTGTACTTCTATAGACATACCTTGGACTCGCATATGTTTCGTTGTACCACTCGAGAGATGTAATATGGGTGGAACGGTGTTTCACTTGTGTTATGTCAACGACTTGTGTACTACACCATGCGGTGGTACGCTGGGTCACCACAGCCGGTATCGTGAGCAAATGCTTTGACCCTAGGATTAAAACCCTTTAAAGGAGACCTATAGGTTTGGTAGTGTCTATAGGAAGTGTATTAGTTAAGTCAACTATGCTAAACCAACTATTCTTTTGACTTGAGATGGGTATTCACTTGAGAATAATCCTGACACACTTGAGTCAATTTTTCTTATCTATCTTTCTTAAGTAAAATTAGTTAGTTATCTTGCTTCATTCTAAACAAATAGAACACCATTGGAGCTTAAGATAATGGGTGGTAGTAGACCACAGTTGGTATACAATACATGGTAGTCCAAAGAGAGGATACAACCACAAGGAAGATATCCTATTGGAAGAAGTATACCAATGCAAGTTATGGTTAAGTAAGAGTCATTTAAAATGTCAAATACCCGATGATAACTAAAGGAGATAAGTTATGTGAGGTAGTATAGGTCTATGATGAGTCAATCATAGGAGGTAAGGAAGAGTGATAGGAGTATTTAAGTCTACTTTCCATGGTAGAGTTGGTAATCATATATGAATCACTTGGGAATCATGGTATGATGGAGTAGAACATCATAAGTACGATAACAAAAGGATGATAAGGAGTAGGATTTAGGGAATAGTTCGAAAGCTTAGTGACAAGGGATTAACTTGTCAATGCCTATGGATTATAGGCTAGGGTTTAGTTAGAAGTAGAGGGCAAGTAGATCTCGAAGGTTTCAGCCGAAAAGTACTCGACGAATATGAAAACTAGGGTTTGCAGACAATGATTCGATGATCTTCTCGTCCCCCGACCCCCCCTTTATATAGGTGGAGCCGAGGGATTCGTGCTATACAAGGATTACATAATCCGGGACGGTTTCTAACTCATCCCGCCAATTTACAAATAACACTTCCTATTACAACTCTATCTTTTCCTTAAGTACATCTTGGGCTGTCGAGTCTTCTTATTCTTCGGGTAGTGGGCCTTCAATAAACCCCGGGTACTATACTAGGCAGGCCCATTTGGGATGCCTATGTCAGTAGCCCCCGAGATTTTGCTTGAATCATAGAGTCAGGGAAAATCTCCACTGTTTATTTTTACTCGAAAGCTCTAACTTTCATACTCTTTCTCATAAAATTCTATATTGTACAGGGATATTGGTAGTTGGGGCTAGTTCATCCGACGGATCGGGTACTAGTTAACTCGCTCTAGTGGCAATCCGCAAAAACCTACTTCAAAATCACGTCCCCGGACATGATTTCGGGATACCGGTGTAAACTTCGACATGCGCCGCTTAAGGTCTTACCATTCTGTCGAGTCCCAGCTTAAATTTATCGAGTACCTAACGCGTCCGTTAGGATTTTTCTTCGTATCCGTTGATACGGATAAAAGTAGCGTGAGCGCTAGTCTTCGGCGATGCCACGCCCAGCAGAATAGGTCCGGGGTCTTACCTTCGCAATTTTGCGGCATTCGTAAATTGATCGCAACTTCGGCGTTCTGAGAATATATTGTCGAGTGCTTTTCCTAGCTGTTGGACTGGCACATTTTATTGAGTCAAATATGACTTATATTGCTTTCCCGATGGGAGTATATGGAGAGTTAATGATAACTCGAAATATACTATCTTGCTTGTTCTATTTTTCCTTTGTTAATTTCATCGGGCACGCGAACAACGTTCCCGATGGGAGTAGCCCCCGAGGCTACAACCAAGAACTTGTGCTTGGTTGTAGGCTCAACATTTTAGTCCACCTTGTTACTATATTGCCATTATCTCCTGATATTCTTTCCTCCTCCTTCTTCTCTCTTTCCTTTTTTTTTTATATTTTTTTATCGGGTGCGCGAACAGCGCTCCTGATGGGAGTAGCCCCCGAGGCTACAGCCAAGAACTTGTGCTTGACTGTAGGCTCAACATTTCCTATATTTGCCATTGTCGAAATTTTTCTTTTTTCGAAGTAGCCCCCGAGCATTTGGGCAAAAACTTGTTTCTGACCAAAGGCTCCCGATGCATTCAAATAGCTTATCCTGTCGCCATTCTCCTTTCTCTTGTCGACATATTTTCCCTTGTCAAATTTCTTCAACTCTATCAATGGTCGATTTTTTCCTGCTTTGTGGGTCCATCGTTCCCACCATATTGACACGTCGTGGAAGTGGGGGACACACGTCCTCCGCTTTTTCTGGTGCACGTACGGTAACGCCTATCCCAGTAAAAATACTTTTTTGCCCTTGTAACTAGAAGATCAGTTCTCGCCACACGATTTCCTCATCCAACGGTGCACTGCTTCATCCAATTCTTATATAAACCTGTCTTCAACCTCCGTTCATCCCCTCGCTTGCGCCGCTCACCTGCTCCTCTTCGCAAATCTTCCTCTGGCGCCCAATCTTCGCCGATTTCCCGCTCTCGCATACATTGCTCAACCCGCTTCCGTGGATGCCGCCGCGTGCGCGTTTGACCCGCCACAAAGACTCCGCAGTCCGTGATGGCCGCTGAAGATCTTGAGTGGGAGAGATCCAAGATCTCCAACCAAGACGCCAACCCGATGAAAAGGCTTGGCCTCGACGAAAAGGAAGGCGCCATCCGCTTTCCCGCTGAAGAAAGCTATCCCAAGCCTCCAATGGAGTATCGGGTTAGTTTTGTTGACCATCCGATCCGCGGCCTTTCACCTCCAATTCATGATTTCCTCCGCGGCCTTCTTTTCGTTTATGGGATTCAGTTGCATCATCTGACCCCCAATTCCATCCTTCACATTTCTATTTTTATCACCCTTTGCGAATGCTTTCTTGGAGTCGCTCCTAATTGGGCTCTTTGGAAACGCATCTTCTGCCTCCGCCGCAATGGCTCCCACAACGTCACTTATAACATAGGTGGCGTTGTTATCCGTATTCGTACTCGATGTCGATTATTTCGACGTCAAGTTTCCCGATTCTGTCCAAGGATGGCGCAAGAAGTGGCTTTACATTCACGAAGAAAGCGCCAACTCGTTGAGCACAACATAGTTCCTTTCGACGGAAATGCCAAAATCCAACGTCGCCGTTCTTGGGATGCCGAAGCTTCGAGGAAGAGAAAAGGCGACGTAGGCGCTCATGTCTCGCATTCGCCGCCTTCAAAATACTCGAGGCGAGGAGCTATCTCGGTGTTCAAATCACTGCCTACTTCCTTAGGATTAGAGTGCAGCCTCTTCGAGCTCGCAAAATCCCCTTTGGACGTACTCGGTGAAAATGACGCCAACCGAATCTCCGGTGACCTTTCCACCAAGGACTTGGAGAAGTTGGTTCGAAGACTTTCTCGCCCGGGCAAAGATCCAGCTTCCTTCTTCTTGTCGTGTGGAACCATACAGCTCCACCAATCCACTCCCCAAGGTATTTTGTCTTTCCGCGTTTTTATCTTGTTGCACCTTTTTTCTTGCATCTCATTGTACTGTCATGTCTTTACTTTTTCTTTGGTTTCTATTTTTTCAGGATCATCCTAGTGTAACTTCCCTTCCTCCTCTTCCTGAGGGTGGAGAGGTCGAAGAAATGACCATCGTTGCCGACGATACTCAGGTCTCTTCTGTTCCTGAAAGTGAAGTTGCGGGTTCTCACAAATCTGCGGCTTCTCATGAGAGAGAGGCTGAGTCTCGAGGCCGAGTGAGTCGACCGAATCCCTTCCTCCCGCTCGTTTCTCCGAAGAACAAAAGGAAAAGGACTCGAAGTCGAGGATTCTCGGCATTTCGAAGGCTGAAGAAGTTGTTCCTTCCGGATCCGAAGGCAGCTTATGATCCTTATTTTGAGTCCCTCATCAGCTCGTAAGTCAATTTTATCTCTCCTCCTTTTTTGATGTACTCGAAAAGTTTAACTCGTCTTGCTTTTTATACTCGTCGATTTTTGTTTACTAGTGATGAGGAAGAAGTACCAGCTATCGACGTAGCTCTCGGACCAGCACGTCACGCATCGTGCTTGTTTCGTACACGTTAGTTGAAGGAGATGAAACATCGTCTCCCCAACAAAACGTCGTCACTACTACTCCACCGTCAAGCTCCCTTGTCCCTTCGCCAAAAAGGGCAAGGGTTGAAATGGTCGTTGAGCCTCCTCCTCAATTGGGCAGCTCTTCGTCGCAGCTCTTAGATGATGTAAGTTTATCGAGATCTATATTTCCTCTATTTTGCTTTTGCGGACCCTTACTCTTGTAATGCCGAAGTTTTTCCCCTTCTTACTTTTTCTTTGACAGCCTATGATCAAGGATCTCATCCGCATCGGGTCCCAATTTATTGGGTACCGCGAGTATGCCAGCCAGAGCCGAAGGTAACGACTGTTGTACTTGCTGTTTTTCCTTGAATTTTTACTCCTTCTGCTTGTCGCCATTTTGAATCTTTCTTCTCTTTCTTTTCCTTTCTCAACAGAAAAACTTGCAGAGGCTAACAAACGTGCCGAGACACTTTCTCGGAATCTTGAGAAAAGTGAAACGGCTCGCAAGAAGGCTGAACTTGCCGCTAGCGAAGCCGTGAGCTGAAGCCGATGATGCCAAGGCAAAGGCTGCTAGTGTCGAAGAATTGCAGCAAAGGCTCAAAGATGTCGAATCCGCCTTGCACGAGCAAAAATCTGCACAGGTTGCACGAGAACAAGGGATCATCAAGCGCTTGAATTCGCAAAGTCGACGCACGCTGAGTAATATCGCTTGTCCCTTCTTTTTGTTTGTACTTCTTGTTTCTTGGTTTTCGACTAACATTCTGTTTTATGTGGCAGCTCAAACCAACCAAGATTTTGATCTGGAAAAATCTGTCAATGACCCTCTCCTTGACGCACTTTCTCTTCTAGAGTCCCATGGACGCGAAATTCGTGAAGGTGTGGCCAATGCCAGTGGGGCTTTGTCGGCGTTGTTCCCCTACTTCTTCCCGAAGAAAGAGGAACCTTCGACTTTCCTTGACCTCGCCAAGATGTTCAATACATCGAAGATCTTGGGCTGAAGCTGCGCCATGAGAACATGAAGGTAGCCGTTGAAAATACTCGTTGCTCTAGTTGGCCGACGCACGCCAGACTCTCGATCGGACGAAGGTTGGCGACACCGATCCGATAGAACAGTCGAGGTGGAAGTCACTAATGAAGGCGGCCAAGCCCAATTCGAAGAAAATCTTGGCGTATCTCGGGATCCAGCCAACGTCGACTCCTAGTTCGTCAAGGCCGGAGGTCTAGTTGCATGCCTCTGTTTTTCTTTTGCTTCTTTTGCTCTTGTCGCCAAAGTAGTCTTTTGGCGACACGCATTTCCCTAGCTCCACTGTAGTGCCCTTGTAATTATTCTCGAGAGATTAATGAAGAGCTCTATCTTTGCCTGTTTTTAATGTTGTTCTGTTTTAAATTTCAGTTGATATTTGATAACTATACTCCAATTCCTACTCCTTCCAATGCTTCGCCTTCTTCCCGCGGAGAGAACTGAGTATCGATATCGCACTGCCGATGATACCTTGTCGCAAGAATTGAATGATCTTCGACAACAACTTCGCATGCGAAAAGCAAACACTTGTGATGATGGAGCAGTCTCGTAAATCATCCGAAGCCGAAAAAGTTGCCCTTCAGCCAAGTCCACGAGGCTATGGCTGCTAAGGAGATTGTCGTTTCGAAGCTCGAAAAGCGGTTACTCGAGAAAATTTCATGCTCGAGTTAATGAATGAAGCCGCTGCGTATATGTCGGGTATGTCTGTCTCGTCTTGTGATATCTTTCATCTTCATGCTGTTGTCTCCTAAAGGTTGTCCCTTCGTTGTGTTGATAGGTGCCTTTATTGATGCTGCTGCCGAGGAAGAAAGGGTAAACGCTAGGACAAACCTCCTTGTCAATCTTTCCTTGGACCATGGTTCTTTGTTTTGGGCCACTCCGGAGAGGACCCGCCAAATTACCAGATTTCAGGATCGTACTTCTCAAACCCGTGATTTCCTTCACTTCTGTACCAAAACCTTATCCATGGTTTACAACTCTATGTTTCCTGAATGTCCCACCAAAAACTCTTCCCGAATTGATGGAAAGATTCAAGGATGCTCGCAGATCCACGATTTTGTTAAAGCACAACCGGTAGCTGGTGCCGATTTGCTCTTATCATGCTCCGGATCCGTCACTCAAAGCTTGACCTTGCCCAAGTTGTCGAGAGGGTTCATCAAAAGGTAAACGCCGGAGAGTTGGTGTTGATAGGATTAACACGAAGGTTACACCTATAGCCGAAGAAATGATTGAGGACCTTCTTCGGATGGATGCCGACTTTTTTGCCGATGGCCATTATGCCGACTTTCTTGGTGCTGCTCCCGAAGAGAACAGAGTTACTCTTGACGACATACCGAATCAAGACTAGTTATTTGCTTCTTGTAGAAATTTCTTCTTTGTAGTCCATGACCATATTGTAAAGCAACCATTATATTTCTATGTTTGTCTAGCCCCCGAGTGTTTCGGTGACTTTTTTCTATATTTGTATATTTGCGAGGTTGTGGACCAAGGCATTTATATATTGAAGGCAAGTATGAGCCCCGAGCTTTTATTGAGTACTATTTTGTATTTTTATTGACTCACGAGGTATTTGAATACCAAGGCAAGATTTTTTCCTTCTTTTATCGATGAACTATATTGAAATTCGTCGGAGCGATGACTTTGGTCGCGTTGACAAAGAAGAAGGTGATATAGCCACTATCTTTATTATATTGCAGCACCGCGAGCCCGCCTCATTAAAAACCTTCTCCGGCCCCACTCGGTGCCCCGAAAAAGGAAAAGAGTGCGTCTGAAAACTCGCGGGCGTTTCAAGTACATTGAAGTTTTACAAGGACTATATTTCGACTCTAGGCGTAGAACCGCCCGAGTTGCGCCACGTTCCGTGGGTTTGGCTCCTCCACCCCCGTCTTCTTGTCCTTTATCCTGTATGCTCCTCCTCCGATTACTTCCGTGACGATGTAAGGGCCGAGCCACGGTGACTCGAGTTTTTCATGACTTTTTTGCGTGAGCCGAAGAACTAGGTCGCCCACCTGAAAAGATCTTGGCCGCAAACGTCGACTGTGGTAATTCTTCAAGTCCTGTTGATATTTGGTTACTCGAGACAATACTTCATCTCGAGCTTCATCAAGTGCGTCCACGTCATCTTCTAATGCTTTTCTCGACGTTTCTTCGTCATACTCCGCAACACGTGGAGAGTTGTGCTCTATCTCGATTGGTAGTACTGCTTCTGCTCCGTGTACCAGAAAAAATGGAGTTTCCTGTGTCGCTGTATTTGGAGTTGTTCGGATGCTCCACAACACACTTGGTAGTTCTTCAGGCCAGGTATGTCGAGCTTTTTCTAGTGGTCCTAACAAGCGCTTCTTGATGCCATTGCAGATGATGCCATTGGCTTTCTCGACTTGCCCATTGGTTTGAGGATGTGCAACTGATGCAAAGTTCAACTTGATACCCACCTCCTCGCAATAGTCTTTGAATTCATTGGACGTGAAGTTGCTGCCGTTGTCTGTGACGATGCCGTGGGGCACTCCAAACCTCGAAGACGAGGTCTTTTATGAATTTTACCGCAGATGCTCCGTCCGGTGAATTTATCGGCTTCGCTTCTATCCACTTTGTGAATTTGTCGACAGCTACTAGCATGTATTCCTTTCCTCCTGGCGACGATTTGTGTAACTTGCCAACCATGTCGAGTCCCCATTGTGCAAAGGGCCATGACAAAGGTATTGGTGCTAGCTCTGCTGCTGGAGAGTGAGGTTTTGCGGCAAACCTTTGACATGCGTCGCAAGTTCGTACTATGTCCTTAGCGTCCTCTATTGCTGTCAACCAGTAGAATCCTGCCCGAAAAACCTTGGCTGCGATAGCTCGACTACTTGCGTGGTGGCCACATATTCCTTCATGTACGTCCTTTAGAATTATTCTTCCTTCTTCGGGTGTAACGCACCTTTGCAAGACGCCTGAAATACTTCGCTTATATAATTCTCCTTTAACCACCGTGAAAGCTTTGGAGCGTCGGATTACTCGCCTTGCCTCAACTGGATCATCTCGGTATTTCTTTCCCGAGGATATATGATATGTATGGCTGCATCCATGGTATCTCGTATTACTAGGACCAGGTCTTGCTCTTCTTCTTCTTCCTCTTGCTTCTCCTTGATAGCCCCCGAGGGTTTCTTCTCCTTCTTTTTTGATTTTGTCGTCTCAGTGGATCTCTCTGTTATCTCCTCCCAAAATACACCTGGTGGGACTGCAAGGCACGGCGACCCGATGTTTGCAAGAACGTCGGCTTCGTCGTTGCTCAATCTGCTAATATGTTTTACTTCGCATCCATCGAACAATTTCTCGAGCTCATTGTACACCTCCTTGTATGCCATCATGCTATCATTGATCGCGTCACATTGGTTCATAACTTGCCGAGCTACCAACCGTGAGTCGCCAAAGATTTTTAGTCGAGTTGCTCCGCAGTGCTTTCGCCATCTTCATCCCGTGTATGAGAGCCTCATATTCCGCTTCATTGTTAGATGCGTTGGGGAACGTCATACGAAGGATGTACTTCAACTTGTCGCCTTCAGTGATATGAGTACTACTCCCGCGCCAGCCCCTTCTAGCCTCTTGGACCCATCGAAATTCATAGTCCAGGTTCTCGATAAATCCGGGGGTCCTGTATTTTGCAACTCCATCCACTCGCGATGAAGTCCGGTAGTATTTGCGACTTTATTGCTTTTCTTTTTTCATACGTGATGTCCCGAGGGAAAGTTCTATTCCCCAAAGGGAGACACGACCCGTAGCTTCTGGGTTGTTCAATATATTTGACAAAGGAGCTTCATCGACCACTATGATCGGGTGTGCCGAAAAATAGTGGCGCAATTTTCGTGCTGTCGTGAACACTCCATATGCTAGCTTTTGGTACTGAGGGTACCTCTGTTTCGAGGGAGACAGGACTTCGCTCACGAAGTATACTGGTCGCTGTACTCCATGGATTTTCCCTTCTTCTTCTCTTTCGACAACTAACACCGTGCTAACCACTTGGGGTGTGGCTGCAATATACAGCAGGAGAGGTTCCTTTTCCTTTGGAGCCACTAGGATTGGTGGTGTCGATATTTTTCGCTTCAGATCCTCGAAAGCTCTATCGGCTTCTTCGTTCCACTGGAATTTATCTCCTTGTTTGATCAGCGCATAAAATGGTAACGCTTTTCTCCTAACCTCGGCGACGAATCTGCTCAAAGCCGCGACTCGCCCAGCTAGTTGCCGTATTTCTTTCAACTTTGTTGGTTTCCTCATTGTTACTATGGCTTGTATTTTGTCGGGATTTGCTTCAATCCCTCTTGCTGAAACTAGAAACCCCGTAAGTTCTCCCGCCGGGACGCCAAAAGAACACTTCGTCGGATTCAGCTTGAGTGCGAATTTGTCGAGGTTGTCAAAAGTTTCTTTGAGATCCTCGATCAGCGTTGTCCCCTTTTTTGATGTTATGACGACATCATCGATGTATACTTGCACGTTTTTCCCGATCCGTGTTGCTAAACACTTCGCATCATCCTCTCGATATGTTGCTCCCGCGTTTTTAGACCGAAGGGCATTGTCTTGTAGCAAAACACGCCGTACGGTGTAATAAACGCTGTCTTGGCTTCATCATCTTCTTTTAATCTGATCTGGTTATAACCGCAGTATGCATCCAAAAAGGAAAGACGTTCACAACCCGCCGTGGAGTCGATGATTTGATCGATCCTTGGGAGGGGAAAGTGATCCTTAGGGCAATGTTTGTTTAGACACGTGAAGTCGACGCACATGCGAAGGACTGTCGTGTTTTTCTTCAGCACCATCACTGGGTTAGCTACCCATGTGGCTTCTGTAGATATCTCTTTGATAAAACCAGCTTCCTCTAGTCGATTTATTTCTGATAGCATGGATTTGCGGTTTGGTTCCGAAAAACGCCGCAAAGGTTGTCTCGATTGGTTTCGTCGTTGGATCCAAATTTAGGTGGTGCTCGGCAAGTTCCCCGGGTACTCCGGCATGTCACCTGGACACCATGCGAAGATTTTCCAGCTTCACGGAGGAACTCGACGAGCGCGTTTCCTATGCGATATCCATGTTGTTTGCAATGGATGTCGTCTTTTTTGGATCCGTCGGGTGAATCCGCACCTCCTTAGAATTTTTCTCTCGTGTTGAAAGTTGATTCTTTATTTGGCCTTCCGACGTCCGGGCAAGACGTCGTAATCAGCTCATACTCTTCGACGCCAAGTATTCCGCTTGCATCCCGAAGGTTTCGACAATCGATGGAAATCCTTGTCGCACTTATCGCCTAAAGCAAAACTCCCTTTGACCGTGATTGGTCCCTTGGGTCCGTGCAATCTCCATAACAGGTATGTATAGTGTGGTACTCGCCATAAATCTAGCATATGCCGGTCGTCCCAACAAAGCGTGGTATCGCGATGGGAAATCCACGACTTCAAACTCCAGCCTTCTCGATTCTATAATTTTCTCGGGTTCCAAACCGAACGTCGAGGTTGATCTTCCCCAATGGGTAACTTGGTTTCTCCGGTGTGATGCCGTGGAACCTTGTGTCTCGTTGGCTTCAGTGTTTGCTAAGGATATGTTCATTTTCCTCAATGTATCTGCATACATGAGGTTTAGCTGCTGCCGCCATCTATGAATACTCGAGAAACGTCAAATCCTCGCGATAACCGCCGGCGTAATGAGTGCCGACCGCCCTGGTCGAGGAACTTGCCGCGGGTGGTCCGCTATGGTGAAGCCGATGTCTTGTCCCGACCAATTGAGGTACTCAACTCGTTGGTGGAGGCATTTTCTCCGCCATGAACACCTGTCGCGAGATTACTTTTTGAGCTCTATTGGATGGCCTTCCCTTCCGAATCATCGACACCGCTCCGTTGGAGTTAGGATCAACATAGGGTGGTGGTGCTCGGTGCTGCCGCTATTCCGAGCTGGTGTTGATTGCCTTCCGTAATCGCGGGAGGTGGCGGTAGATGAATTTCGCTCCTAGGCTCCCGAGGGTTTCTCTCGTGCTGCTCGTGCGTGAGCGTTTTCGCACATCCGAACATTGCTTGGAAATTTCGACAATCTTTCCGCAGGTGTCCCGACCGTCTTTTCCCATTGCTATCGAGGAAAAAATGCATCCGGCACGGTCCGTTCAAGCATTTCTTCGGGAGACATAAAAGGTCGTGGAAACCTTGGCCCACTATTTTGCTCCGTTACGGAGTCGTCCCTATTATCGCCTCGCTGCTCATTGCTTCTCCGATAATCATCTCTGTTGCTTGCTCCCGTATTTGACCGAAATCCCGCCGAAATTTGCCCCGGGGCGTCGTAATTCGGATACCGCCGAGGAAATCGTCGCCTCGTCCGATAATTTCGACTATGGTCCTCCTCTCGGCGACCCGTGTCGTTTATTGTGGACAGCGTCTTCTCCGTCTGCCCATCTATTTGCTATCTCCATCAACGCGGATACTGTTTTTGGATTGGTCCTTCCCAAGTCCTCGACAAAATCTCCGCGCCCGATTCCCGCGACAAACGCATCTATTGCTCTCTCGTCGATATATTTTCTCGCCGAGTTTTTTATGATGTTCCACCTTTGGATGTATTTTCTCATTGACTCATCTCGGCTTTTGTCGACACGCCCTCAACTCTTCCAACGATGCAGGCTTCTTGCATGTGGATCTAAAGTTCTTGACGAAAACGTCCTCGAAACTTTCCCAACTGTCGATGGATCCCGGCGGAAGTTTTTTGATCCAAGATCGAGCGGCTCCACTTAAGTGCACCTGAATACTTTGCATCGCTGTTGCTCTAGTTCCTCCAGTTAGCTTCACCGTCTCGAGGTAATCAATTAACCAGTCCTCCGGGTCTTGCAAGCCGTCGAACTTTTTGAAGTGATCGGGTAACTTGAATCTTGAGGGGACTCGAGTTTTTCGGACTCTTCTCGTGAAGCACGGTAGACCACACATATCCTCGTCATTAAGCTCCGGGACCGCCGATGATCTCTTCTCGCTTTGCCTTGCTCTATCGACCCTCGCTTGTGCTCCCGTGTCTCTTGCTCCACTTGGTCCTTCCGGAGCTGCCGCCGTTATTGCCTGCAGGTCGTGGACTATTTTGCCTTGCTCGCTCCTTCGGGAGGCGTTGCTACGAACGCCGTCCCCATAGCTCCAACTCCTGCCAATGCCATGTTGTATAATGTTTCCCTTGGATCTCCCGGGGCGGCTTGGATGCGAGGATGTAAGCTTGTGTCGCCATATACCCAGCTTTCGGTGTCTTAGGGATAATATTTCCTCTTGTATCTATCGTCATAAAGGACATGTCGAGGTTTTGAACCAAGTACTCTCTTTCGCTTCGGGTATGTGTTGTAGCCTTGATCTTCCTCTCGTTCCGAGCCTCCCGTGGCTATCACCCGAAACTCTAGATTGTCCACTTAGATCTGCCCTTCTCTCGCCGGATGCGTAGCTGCCTCCTTTCTCCCGTTTAGCTCAGCTCGTCTGTTTTTCTATTTCTCGGGCAGTTCGTGCGAGCATATATTGATAAGCTTGCAGTTCTTGAGCCGTAGCCGTCGTCGTCATTGGTTCCGAACCATCTATGGCTTTTGCCGCTCTATCCCGAGCTGCTCGTGGAAGTTGAACTCGACACGTGGTGTGGGCCCGACGTATTTAGTGCCCATACCTCTCCTTAGATCCGAGGGATCGACAAAAGGATTTCCCAATTGATCGAAAGCCTCCGATGTTTCCTCTTGATCTTCGATAGCATAAATCGATGATATTTTGTACTCGGATCTATGTTGGGTTCGGTGACATCATTGTTGAGATTGATGAAGACCTTGCCCACTCGTGAGAGATTTGTCGACGAAGTCGTAACTCGTCGACATCGCTTGAGCCATCGCTTATATATGAGTCCGCAGATGACCCGGACGATGCGTTGTCGAAGATCTTGGCGAGTTTCTCTCTTGCTCGGTGCCGACGTAGCGTGTTGCCGAAGTTTCTTCTTCTGACTCAGTTGATGATGTATAGCTTGAAAATTCAGAATCGACCGCCGACGATCCCGACGAAATCGGAATTTCGACACGATACGACCCTTCTTTCTTGACGCGAAAGTGGAACCTTCCGAACGTCATCTCTAAGGGCTCCGCCAGATACGCATATGCATCCAAACGGGAGGGTGGGTGAGGAACAAAATCAACGTGACCCGATAGCGATCTGTTTACCTCGATCCATAGTGTTGCTCCCGGTTGACGATGTCGAAGATCTTGAACGTGCCATCGAGATCGGATCCTTACGCCTCTAATTCCCACAGACGGCGCCAATTGACAAGGGATTAACTTGTCAATGCCTATGGATTATAGGCTAGGGTTTAGTTAGAAGTAGAGGGCAAGTAGATCTCGAAGGTTTCAACTGAAAAGTACTCGACGTAATATGAAAACTAGGGTTTGCAGACAATGATTCGATGATCTTCTCGTCCCCCGACCCCCCCTTTATATAGGTGGAGCCGAGGGATTCGTGCTATACAAGGATTACATAATCCGGGACGGTTTCTAACTCATCCCGCCAGATTTACAAATAACACTTCCTATTACAACTCTATCTTTTCCTTAAGTACATCTTGGGCTGTCGAGTCTTCTTATTCTTCGGGTAGTGGGCCTTCAATAAACCCCGGGTACTATACTAGGCAGGCCCATTTGGGATGCCTATGTCACTTAGGCCTTAAAATCCTAATAACTGTACCAAGTATGTTAAAACCATAGTCCTTAATTTAAAGAAGGCTTATTTAGAGCATATCACATAGAGAAATCCTAGAGTTATAGGTGGTATATTCTAAACAATCATGTGTTTAGAGTAGACATATTAGAAATAATTGTATTATAGGAAGTAGTTTTCAATAGCACATATATAGGGTATACTATTTTGTTAGTACTTCCAAAGAAAACTAGGTTAACTTCAACTATCCCAGTGCCATTTTGTTTCAAGTTGTCTCATTGCAAATGTGCAATTGAGATAAATGTTGAGACAAATAGTAGAAATTCACGTATTCATGCTAAGTATCACAACCTAAACCTATCTTATGTGGTGTTATATACTACACATCTGATCCTGATGTTTAGGGATGTCTTACCCCAACTATTATATTCGGGCATATAAGGATGTGTATTATAAACACAAAGCTGGATTTTCTTGGATTTTCTTGAATCTTCATTGATTGACTAGATCCATACATGAAGTTTGACTTTGATATGCAAATGCATGTTGCAATATCAAGCTCTTACTTGATGTTATAGGTCTAGAGGGTAAAGGTATTCGTGTGAGGGAGTGACGAAATCTGAAGATTTTGAAGTCAAGATGATGGTTCACTTAAAGAAGGAAGTAAAATTGTGGGAAGCAACCACAATACTCTAAAGGAAGGACTAATCAAAACTCACTTCTATCCTTAAACAAGGAATACTTCAACATGGAAGTATCATGGAAGTGAGAAAATAGTGAATATGGAGCAGTAGAAGCGGAGCCATATTCCTTATGGAAGAAGGGAATGCAAGTGAAGTCACTTAAAATACTATTTTCATAGTGTCAACAAGTGGTTCTCTTGCAAAACAAACCCTGGAAGAAGCAAAATAGACAAGTGAAGTCGTAGCTGGCATCATAAGACCGCAGCTGATATAGGATAATCATGAAGAGAAAGTATGTGAAGTGAGGTATATCTTAACTAAAACTAGGTAAGTAGCCACAACTCGTAAGTAGATGTTGACTAGAACCATAGCATAGCTACAGCTGGTATCCAATAAGCCACATCTGGTACTAGGTAGTCTGCAGCTGGTACCAGATAGCCCACAGCCTGAACATTTCTTTACCCTAAAAGAAAGGGGGATTCCGCGGCTAGTATTTTACAGCTGGTATTCCATAGCTGGTAAATATTTAGTTGGAGGATTCACATCGGATATCCACAACTGTGTGGATACACCGCAAAGAATTCCTCGTGAGACTTTAGATAGGTACAAAATATAAACCAGACTTAAACCAACTACCTAACCTTGGAGTTTAATGATTAGAAGAAAGGAAGTTGGAAGATCATTAGTAAACTCCAAGGGGGAGAGGAAGGCTGAATGAGAAGTATTAAGATATAATATTTGGAGTATGACGGACCAAGAAGAAGGTCTGAACTGAGAGGAAGTCCGATCCTATTTTCATAAGATTGGTGGAAGTATCCATATAATAGTACTCTCAGGAGGTTGTCAGACCAGAAGCCGAGGTTCATATCTCGAGGAAGTAAGGGTTAGACCTTAACTTGAGTGGGTAATTGTAATTACTCAAAACCAAGAGAACTTAAGTAAGCTTAAGATAATGAAGTTGGATGATGAAGATGTCGGAGGACAATCCAAGCTTAAGAAGATACTATACGAAGAAGTTTGACAATACAAAAAAACTAATGATTATTAGAAAGATTCCTTTCATGGAACCTAAAGAAACCAAAAGGAAGATAACTAGTATAAACTAGAAGCCATGATTGGATGGACTAAATGAGTCTAATCCATTCGTAGGAATAAACCACCAGGACCATGCCTATTGTAAATACCTTACCAAGTACCATTACTTTAGTTATGGTAGTAAGGGAAAACAATACCTTACTTTAAACAAATCCTTTAGAATTAGGTTTGGACATCGCAGCTGGTACACCATAGTGCCATATTACATCGCAGCTGGATTACCGCAGCTGGTAGAACCAAGTTTTAAGTACCTAAATAGGAAGATGTTACCACAACCATTAGTAAAGGCCACTAACACAATAAGATGTCCTAATCCAAGAATCTTTGGAGAGTAAGCCTATAAGCTTAGAGTGTTGGAAGAAACCATAGAATTGAAGAAAATATCAGCGCTGACCATTAGAAGATTCCAGGAAGGATCTCGGATAAGGGATATATCCAATTATATCTAGTATGATCACCATGGAGTTGAAGGATGGTGATCTGTTCAAGATATTTCAACATTCGAAACATGAGAGCGTTCGAACTTCGGGACGAAGTTCGGCTTAAGGGGGAGAGGCTGTAATATCCCAGGTTTAGAGGCAACAAAATGAGAGAACACCAAAGTGTACATTGCATTCATGCATAGAAAATCCGGGGGATTTTCGCGCTTTCAAATAAAACTTACCACAGTCACTGAAGTTTCACTTGACTTGCTGGAATTGAAGTAGATCATCAAGTCAAGCGCTATAAACTTCATTGTGATCTTTGCTAAAACTTTATTTTGGATAGAGATGATTTGATCTATGGATTAGATCAAATGGAATTAGATTTACAACAACACATTCTTTAAGAATCAAACCCTAACTTATGAACACTTAAAAGTTAGCAACTACCTTTGTGTGTAATTTAATTCAATTTTAAACTCATTACCAAATAAGGTTAACCACAGGGTCTAAAGTGCATAAAAGCCACACATTCTTATTTATATCATAACTTATTAAGTATATGGAATATCATAAAACTAAATCCATTTACATTACGAATTATAGTTCAAACTATTTGAATAAAACTAACTATGAGTATTTTGAAACTCATATGACCATGCCTTGGTGAAATCAAACCCAACTATCCAAAATTTAGAAATAACCTTCAACCTTAACCTTTTTACCAATATTATAATGCAAATCCAATCAAAGAGGGTATGATGACTCATCCACAATAATAAAACCATCCACATGATATTTAGTAGCAAATGCCACTTGGCTATCCAAAAATAAATCATATGAGAGGATAATCTCTATGCCACATAGGATGAAAATATCTACATGACTTGCTTTCCAAGCTTTGCCACCTCATGCTCCAAGGATTGCTATGGATGAGAGCATGACAACCAAGCACCTTACTCATCAAACCAAAATAAGAGTCACCCACCTATGTGTCATGATACTAGAGCTTGCCCAAGCCTATAAATAGAGCCACACCCTTCATACATTTGATCATCAAGTACCATCATACATGGGAACAAACACATAGAGCCACTCCATATGAACTAGCTAGGATCAAGATGAAGAAGCTAGGAGGTGGAGGCATACCACAAGATGCAGGTTTATCAGATTTCCTGAAGAACAAGCTACAGAAGATACCAAGGTAGAATTCCTAGGCAAACCATATATGTAGAGGATCATATCATCATCTCTTGAGTAGGACCTTAGGATACTCCAAGACATTGAGAAGTGAGAGAAGTTATAATCATAGCCATGCCCATACAAGAATACTAGAGTAGTACTAATCCTAGTTGTTCAAGTCAATATTTAATCTTGGAGGTGAGAACCCTATTCCAATAACAATACACCTTAGGAAATCAATTCCTTAATCATCACAACTTGGTATTAATTATAAACCCTAAGAATCTAGGATGAGTGTGATGAGAGGAATATTAAAGAGGGATTAGTGAGGAATGAGTGGATCTTGTCTACTGCATGATCTTACTTTATAAATTGAGATGATAAGTTAAACCTATATGTGTGATCCATAGATCTCATACTTTTCATGAAATGATAAATATATCTATAGTAGTTAATCCAAACCTATACTTATGCCTTGATACAATCATTCTACCTAAGTGAGGAGGAAAACCCTAGCCACAAAAACATGATCAAAGCTTATATCATATCTTAATCTTAGTTGTGTATCACTTGGGTGATCACTACTAAAACCCTAGACCACATTTAAATACCAATCCAAGTATCCCTTTGGATTATAAGTAGAACCCCGCCATGCCTCATGCCCGTTTATATTCAATTTAGTGAAGAATATGCAAAACCCTAAACCATTTCATATGGGATCCACTCCACATAAAATCATAAGTCCTAACTTGTGTATCATAGATCACAAGTATAAGCCAAGCCATACATACTTTAGAACTAAATGCCATTTGGTGAGTAAAGTGAAACCAATATCCAAATCATCTTCTTAAAACTTAAGAACTATCCATCACATAAAATCATGAACCAATTCCATTTCCTTTACTATTTGTTAAACCCTAGCCATAATTAAATTACATGTGAATGATCACTATGGTTAAGCACTAGAAAAATAAAATGTGTTCACTATGCACATGTTCTAAATTTCAAATCATTTTAATAGATCTCGGTTCCTAAATTAAAAAGGGAATTGAAATAAATACCTAAACCATTTATATTTTACTCAAGCCTCACAAGATATTAATTAAATCCTAAACTAAATATTTGTTTAAATAACAAGATTATACAGTGAGCTTGGTTATCAAGTTATACTGATATTCAAATGATTTAGAACCTGCAAAACAAAACAGAATTCAAATTTGAATTCAAATTCAAAACAGAAAATAAAAACAGGAAATGGAAAAAGGAGAAAAAGGAGAGTCTTACCTGGTGGACCTCAGCAGGCCGTCGCAGCCCACGAAGCCTACCCAGCTGAAGCCCACGACGTAGCCCAGCCCAACCAAAAACGGTCCGCGTACCGTTTCGCGATTAAAAAGAAGGTCGTCGTCGTCTTCTTCTCCGAGGCCGACACCGCGGCAACGCCAGTAGACGCCGCCCTCGTCGACGATAAGGACGTCCCGGACGCCGCCGAAGCTTCTAGAACTCCTCCCTATATCTCTCGCGTCCGTCTTATCCTTTTTGCATCTAGATTCACGCCCGGATGAACTTCACGGTCGCCGCCGCATCTCGGCCATTGCCGCCGGTGGAATGACGAGATGGACCTCGCCGTGCTCTATAAATATGTCCAAGCAGCTCCGCCGTAGAACCCTAATCCTTCGCCACCCATCCATTTCTTCCCGGATCCTCTCTATTCCTCGACTTCTTCCTCGATCGCTCGCCGGTGTTGATCATGGCGCCGACGATAGAGGCCACCCGGAGCTCACCGTGAGGTCCGGGAGAAGCGCCTGGATGTGTAGAGCATCCCGGCATAGCCGTGCATCCGGGAAGCCGTGTGGGGGGCGAACTTCGTCGATCCCTTCCGCATCATATCGCCGGGAATGGCGAATTCATCGCCGTCTCCGTCGACAATCGCCGGAGCTGATCGCACCTTGAGCTTCAAGGTAAGCTTGCGCATCTCTGGACCCCTCTATTTCTTCCTGGCATCAACCGTTGCCGCAGTTCGTGTGCTCGCCGGAGTAAACCGCCGCGGAACCTGGTCGCCGGCGTAGCTCCGGTGATCCCCTCGCCAAACCAACAACACCATCGTGCTCAGTAGCTCGAGGGGAGTCGGAAAATCCTATTCGCGCGTCCTGGGAGGCCCTGTAGCGTAGCGCCGCCGTAAATTGGTCGCCGGCGTTTAGCCGCCGGCAACGCCAACGTGTCGTGTGGGGCCATTGGTCGTGGTTGATCGGTCTTTGCCCGCGTGGCAATGGACCCAGTCAACGGCCCCACTCGTCAGTCGCAGTGGCTAGATGTGAACCGGTATCTGTAGTGTTTTCCAATTAATTTTAATTCCAGAAAATCACTGAAACTTTACAAAATCATAGAAATTCCATTTCAACTCAGAAAAATATGAATAATATATCAAAATGCTCACAAAAATAAAATCTATTCAAATAAAATATAAAACAAAAATGTGTGTCGAAATAAAAATTCACTTATTTTTATCTTTATTAAATATGTCTTTCTAATTGTTTAAAATGCAAATGGAATTCAATAAATAATTAAGTTCCAAAATTAAATTTAACTATTCAGTAACTAAATAAAATATTAAGATTAGTTATCATGTTTCATTTACTTAAATACTAGTGATAGTTCATAAACTCTAATTTGCAAATTACCATTTACCATTTTCTTTAAATAACAATAAAACAAGAAAATATTAAAAGCCAATATCATTTTGGTAGCTCAACAATTACTTACTTAAACATTCTTTAGTTAACAAGTTATTAATTTTGAACCTCATAATCATAAAACCCTAGTTTCTAATTAAACCCTAACTAGTAATTAGTTTAATTCTTAAACCTCTAAAAATTAATAGCATGTTAACATTATTAATAACTTTATCTCAAGTACTCAATCACAAATTGTTAAACCCTAATTCTCAATTAAACCTAAATAAAAGTTACCCTAAATATTAATTATTGTAAAAATTAATAAAATGTTAAACCATTATTAATTTTGTTTCAAAGTAATTAGTTACCACACCTTTATTGCCAATTATAATTTTAGGAGATGTACCATAATTTAGAAACCCTAGTTTCAATTTGAGTAAGACCTTGATCTCATTATTTCATGTGATCACCCTAAATTAGAAGCAACTCCAAAACTCTAGTTATGTGTTACATGTGATCATGTGAATTTCACCTTACATAGAGAACCTTATTATGTAACCAACAAATACAAGTCAGATCTACCAACATAGAACCAATTCACATGAGTCATCATTTCATGTCTCTATTTCCAATTTAAAACCTATATGATCCACTAGTGCCACCTAAATATAAACCCTAGCTTGTTACCACATGTTAGCACCATTGATCATCAATCCATTATACCACACTATTAGGATCAACCTTAATCATCATAACTTAGTAGAACTATAATTATAAACCCTAGTGGCTAATTTATAGAACCATCTGGATAACCATCCTTTGAAATGATATCATAATCAACCATAGTAATAAATTGTTAATACTTGCTATGTATAGACCAATTCTATTTAAACAATCCAACTAGTTCCTATTAGAGAACTAAATGAATCTAATAAGTAAATCTTAAAAGCCATAGCCCCTAACTATAATAATTCATGTTCTTATTTAACCTGTTCTTCAAAAGTTATTCTTTTGAAGTACAAGTGTCAATCAAACCTTAGAAGCCTTAATCCTTCTTTGAAATACTCAATATTTCTTAAACAACATGTTCTTCAAAAGTTATTATTTTGAAGTATAGTATAAGTAATCATCAACCATGTTCCATAGAACTTAAAATTGACAACTGATCCTTACATATTATTCCACCACTATTATTTATGTGTACAATTGTTATAATGTCTTATATCACTTGATTACGATGCTAATATAACCAAACCCTAATAAGAACCTTGTTTGAGAACCATTCTAAAAGTGCAACAAACCCTAAAGAAATCTTTACAACTCATCCATCCTAAATCATCGAGGTTAGATTACGCTCGGGACGATTGCATCTCATACTATGCATTATAGCATCTTTGCCAGTTCTTTAAACATTGTCCTTACCGGACAAGGATGGTATTTCAGAATTTGGAGTTATCACGTATCGAAGCTTTTGCCTGCATAATCTTGCAGTCAAGAAAGGCAAGTTCATCGCTTGCTCATGTCATTTGATTATTTTTATCAAACTATATGCAAGGTACTATACTTATCACTCATGCATTGAAAAGCAAAATATTATTTTCCAATTATGAATATGACTATGTGGTGGGAAATGGAACCATGGTATGTGTTGATATGGTGGAGGTTCCATTGCAATGGGTTATATCACCCTAGGATTAATTACCAATGCCGTCCAGTGATTCTAGCGCCGTACATATCGCGTTGACCATAAGATCTATAATGGCTGTGGGGAAGTCAGCTGTATCTTTTCCCTTCTGCACGCCAACGGATTGGTAGAGACGGTGGGGTGTTGGAGGCACTGCCGCAATAGGTTGGGAAATCCTTTTAAATCCCCATCCATTAGTGATGTTAATCTCTACCATCTATGAGGGATTGTCCGGAGTACACCATGAGTAAAGCCGTATTATCGGGGGAAGTCTACTGGAGGTGTACGGTTGGACAAAAGGGTGGGTTTGCAGGGTCGCGGAGAAGGCAGTGATTGGCTTGGACCTTACACCTGGCCCCACACCAAGGAAGTGTGGACGAGAACGATCACCCGGTTGGTATCAAGGATAAGTTCTCTTATGGGAAAAGTAACGCACCTCTGCAGAGGATACTGAATTGTGACTGTCACTCCCTGTTCCGGGAAGAGAACTGCGAACGCGGCAGGAAAGGAACTCCACGAAGTTCTAGTCAACCTGTGAAGACTGACGGGCATAGTTTTCAGAATAAAATAAACCTTTTGAAGAAATGTTTACAAAAACTTGCATTGGCCTATGACTTTCTCGGTCTATGGCTGTAGCTAGTGCATGATACACATATTTCCTAATATGAACTTGCTGAGTACGCTCGTACTCATTCTATCTCGTTTGAACCCCCTTCTTAGAGCAATGCACCGAAGGAGAAACTACCGTGGAACTCGAAGACAAAGGAGTCAACTGCAACAAGATGAAGAATCCAATCAACGAAGTCAATGGAGTCAACTCCTGCATCGGTTATAATGGAAACCTAGACTAGCAATAGAAGGGAATCTTTCCCTAATCCTAGCACCTAAGTAGCTAGATTTCTATAGCAAGCCAAGTAGCTCTTGAACTTAAGCTAGCAATAAGATAGATTACGAGTCGTTCTTCCGGAGCTTTATTTGAAGTTTTACCTCACGGTAAAGTAGGAGGGTGTGTGGATCTTATGTAAACTGTTCGTGTGTACTTCTATAGACATACCTTGGACTCGCATATGTTTCTGTTGTACCACTCTGAGAGATGTAATATGGGTGGAACGGTGTTTCACTTGTGTTATGTCAACGACTTGTGTACTACACCATGCAGTGGTACGCTGGGTCACCACAAGAAGGGAGGCGAAAACGCCGCGTCCCTTCGGGAACACGCGCCATAATTAGTGTCACCGCTCCCTCTCCTTCCTCTCACTCGCGACCTCCCCCAAACTGTCACATCACCCGGCGGTTCCCCTCCCGCCGACCAATCCGTCGCACCGCCACACGGAGGAGCACCGGTACTGGAGGAGGAGACATCGGCGAGCAGCACCGCGACATCGGCCGCAACCTGCTCCGCAGTCTTCATCGGCATCTCGAGGTCGAGCTCGTCCTCGGCCGGAACAATGGCGGTAACGACCTCTGCTTCTCACCTTCGTACTCGTTCTGCCAGAACATGCCATTCTCGGTCATTTGAGACGACATGCACATTAGATCTGCCAGGGTTTTCATTAGGATAGCGTTCGGATTGATGTTTGCAAAGTGTTCGTCCCCATTTCTTGTTGTTCTTGTTGTTCACGGTCTCGATTTGCTTAGATCTGTTACTCTAATATCAGATTGCGGTAGATCCTTCCTAGATCGGGCTGTGGATTGCTGAAACTGCTAGATTTTACTGTGCATGCAAAGAGGGGAATTGGTCTTTGTGCTAGGGTTTAGCATGTTCAGATTGTTGTGCGGAATGAGTCGCACTAGTTTGTCCTAGATTGTGTTGTTTCCGACTGAACTAGGCCGATGATTGTAACCAGGAAACATAGTGTGAGGAGATGATTGATCAGAACCAATGGCATGACTGAACATCACCATGTCATTGGTTCTGATCAAACATCTCCTCCATATGTGCTCGTTGTATGAGGACTATGCTACCTTGATTTCCTTGTTTGTACTTCTTCAGTTGTGCAATGGCCAATGATTTAACTATGGTACAACGGTGTTGCCCTCAAACTTAGTCATGTGTACCATATTACTTGCACACTAGACTTAGTTTGCGGACAATCCCTTTGCCTACCGTGTGATCCTACATATGAGGCCTCGTTTTGGTTTGTCTAGTGCATTGGCTAATGATTGAACAATGACACATTGGAAGGAAAGGTGCTGCCCTCAAACTTAGTCGTGTGTGTGTGATTACTTGCACACTAGACTTAGTTTGAGGGCAGTCCCTTGAGCTGCCGTGTGAGCCAATGTATGAGGCATCACATGTTTTCAATGTTCGTTTTTATCTATATACTTGTGAGCAGGCACAACTCTAATGCCATGTGTTCTTGTGGCAGACTGAGCAGCTAAAGCTTGGGTCACCTACTAAGACCCCCGAGGAGGGACCATCGAAGAAGAGAAGGGCGGCTAACGTCGGCCACTTCCAGCCGGACGTAGGGCTGAACCAGTTCCTGCGCATCGTCTTCAGGCCCACCTTCAGCCGGCTCCAGATCCTTCAAGATTTCGTCAGGTGGTTCGGACAAATCCCTTCGAACATCATCGTCACCACCAACACCAGCTGCAACTGGGGGATGACTACGGTGAGAGAAGGCGATGACGCATACATCGACCAGGGTGGGCGGGTTTCGTCGTCGCTCATCAGTTGCAGATAGGCCAGTTCCTCATCTTCAAGAGGTGGCCAACTTCGAGTATAGTGTGGTCATCTTTGACCACACCTGCACCAAGGTGATGACCAGGTGTCATTACCATGGCGACGCCACCAGGTGTGTCGCTGCTACCACGTCTGTGTCTAGTTGATGTTGCTGTCGTGTGTTGAAATATGATCGTCTCTGGTGTGTTGTGAACTATGATCGTCCCGTGTCGTCAACTATGACCGTGTTTGAACTATGATCAGTGCTAAGTTTGCCTGAACTGTGATTGTGTTCTTGCTTTTGTTGTTGATCGCTGGTAACCTCACCACCGAAGGGAAGAGGTAAGCAGAAGAAGATTTTGGGTTGCAACCAAACAACATGGGGGCCGGTCTTGGCTGCTACAAGGCCTGAAATCCAACCTACCAAATGGGCAGAGCCCAAATCTCCATGGGGCCGAAAAAACTATGTGCAGTCCACCAAACAACGTGACTTTTATGGCCCATGACCCGTCTGCGACGCGCAGGTGACTTCTTCCCGCTGCATCAATGGTGCAGAAATCTGATGCAAGCTACTAAACGCGCCCTTAAACGCGCACACACATACATGAATACACACGAGACATGTCTACACCTCTCGTCGATCCACGTAAGAGCAGCTCTAGCACCTACCGTACGTAAAAGGGGCAAAACTGAATAATAACCGTCACTTTTTTGTCCCCTATAGAAAAAAAACGCGTAGTTGCCCCTACTTCGACCTAAAACCTAAAAACTTTTATAGGCAACATGAAATTCATCCGCTCGAACCGAGTATACGCGGGGCGAGAGGCGAAACCGAGGGCAGCCTCTATCCGCGTGAAACTTGGCGCGCTGAAGTTTCATCTCCCCCCCCCCCGCTCTCCTCTTCCTTCTTCCCCTCGCTTGTTCCTTCTCCGTCATCGCTCGCCACTACCCGCCGCCAACGATTTCGAACCCCGCCCACCACGCCCCGCGCCAATTCCTTGTACCTTGGACCTCGCCGCGTCCGTTCAAGCTCGAATCCCACTTCCGTTTGAGCTTCAAGCGGCGTTGGAGAGCGGAGCTTCGATTCGGCCACTTCCTCGAGCTTGGTGACCGAATCCGGCGATGCCGGACCTGATTCGTCGTCCTATGCCTGCGTTTGCGGTAAGATTCCTACTCCCGCCGTCAATTTGGCCGCTGCGGTTCGATTTTGACTTCATTTTTTTAGATGTCGACCTCGGCCACCATGGAGTTCCTTCTCGACGACTGGTCATCGTCGTCAGACTCAGACCTCGAGGACGACGACACGGAGCAGCTCACCCTCATTCTCGCGGTCAAGGAGATGCAAGACAAGATCAGATTCGTCAAACGGCCCCGGGGATCGATCTTCGGCCGCCTTTGCATCCCGCGGAATCGGTCACTCGGCCACGCCAATCTGGTGCAAGACTATTTCGCTGAGGTAGCAACATATATGCCGCATCTTTTCTGTAGGAGGTACTGCATGCACCGCAGTCTGTTCATCGAGATAGTGAACTATTGTAATTTCATTATTCAGAATACTGTAATTTGAACGATTATTGTGTGATGTGATGATAACTGAAATGTTATATTTGCTGTCAGAAATTCAGTTATACTACGTGGCTTCATTTTACAGTCCATGGCGCACTGCAACGGTAGCTGCAACTGCTCCGGCTCACGCGGTCACTGAATCATGTTTTCCGCAAACTAAAGTTGACTGTTTACGGTTCGAGTTTTTCTTGTAGCTGCTAGAGCTGCTCTAACAAATTCGACGCAACAAATTCCCCATTAGCACCTGCAAAGGACCAAGGCGTAAAGCTATAAACCAAGGCCGGTAAAAACACCCCAGCAGCTAGTACTGTGCCTCATGGCGTGACGCCGCCCTCCTAGCTCTGGCTGCCATACCCGCCTTCGTGCCCGCTCGACGGTCTATTGTCCTGGGTGAACCCTCTGAACGGGACACCATGGGTCACCTCGGCCGTCCTGACGCCGTCCCATACACCACTATCCCGGAGAGTGATTCTGGCGAAGACGTCAGCGCCGTTGTCACCGAAGCCCCAGCCGTAGAGACTGATCACGTCCGGGAGGTCTGCCATGTTCCCCATGCCTACCAAGCCCACCAATAGGCGCCACCAGCACAACGGCGTGTGCCACAAGCGAGAGGCAGAGCGGAAAAGATAGTACCAGAGCAGTTGTGTATTGTGTTGTCCGAGTGAGATACGTACTCGTGCTAATGCACTTGTGACGTGGTGCGGTGCGGTGGAGTTTGCGGTTTAAATGGGCTGCGACAAGGAGCAAGTACGAAAGAGTGATTGGGGCATGTGGGGAGGGTCCGACTATGTAAATGAGAAAGCCGGTGTCGGGTGCTGATGCTGCAGTGAATTCTGGTTCAGGAAATCAGGAGTGTATTAGATCAAAAGAGTGAAGCTAAGGCGACCAATCCGAGCTCGAGAGCCTCAAAGCTCTGGTCTAACAAAGGCCCGAAGCGAAACTTAGTGATGCCCTTATATAGATTGTTGGATGTCCTAAAATATCTAGATAGTTGGATCGACATAGTTCGGAGTGAAAATAAGAAGAAAGCCGTGGTAGAAATTAGGCAATTCCAGTTGGAGTGTTACGATGGAGCACCCACATGTGTGTGTAGCCGATTTCTTTTAAAATCAAATAAGTCTGTGTAAATGTTTCATATAAAATTGAAATGATTTTTGCTCATACATGTTACCTTGACACTTACCCGTGTAAATTTTTAATAAAAATTACGATTGTAGGTGACCTATACAAAAAAGAAAAAGTAAGACTTTGTTACACTGTGAATAGCATACATCTATGGGTAAGAGAAAATTAGTATACATCTACCGGAAATTCAATTCGGATCACGGGGTTTCATACATCTACTTCCAATATTGTGAATATTACATTTTTTTCATTTTTTGTGCAGGTTACATAATTTTATATTTTAGATTCAAACTTTATATGCACACCTCATACATTCTCTACACGCAGGATTTAAGACATATGTTTTTAGTACTTTTTTGGCATATTGTTGAAAATGCGATCACACCAACCTTGGAGCCAAAAATTCACGACCAGCCAGTTTCAATTATTTTGAACCTTAATCAGTCGTCTACTCAGAATAGAACTAATAGGAATTACACAAATATTGCAGGGTTCAAGGTTATACCCCTGCACCTAGTTAGTTAGACCAGAGCTTGAACAATGCAACCTTGAATTCAGCAACTAGAATCTATAGCACTTTAGAAATTGCTCCAAAACTTCACGTATCAAACAATTCGAGCGAATTATGGCACATTATAAGTTTATAACATACAAATTCTTCACTTGGAATACCTAATATAGTTTGTTGTCTGGTGATTGTTCTACTAGTTGGTTCATGAAGATTTGAAGTGCATGTCTATTTGTGTGCTCCATAGGTACTATCATTTCCAAGTTTTTGTAATTTTTTACTGTAACACATATGTTGATTCATTTAGAAGAGAAATTGGTTATCTTAATATGGAGCAAAATCCCCTACGCATAGACTTCCACAAACTCTTTACTCTTGGTGGTCTCAAGTTTTTGCCGACTTGAGTGATATATGTTTTCGGGACATTGACATGAGCCTCCTAAAAACACGTGCAAAAGTACATCTAGTTCACGTGGATTCACCTAAAGGAGAATAGAAATATGGATGTTGTATGTTCCAATATATATAGAAATATGCGGTGCATGGCGTTAGGATTGTATTTGTTAGTGCCTCCAATACAATAAATTATGACATGATTTAAAGATGGTATTCTGAATTTTGTCACAGTTAAGATCTATTAGTAGGCTATCAAATTTGGTATGAACTAAAAAAACAACTAATGGTCTAATATACCAAAAAGCATTGTAATGAATGGATTCCATCCATGTAAATTAGATTTATGTGGACATGAACGGAAAAAAATTCATGTGAACGAGAAGTACATTTGTAGGAGTATAGTTTGTTCATGAATAATGAATACTACCAACCATACAACAAAAATATTTGCTGCATGTGTACATTGCCTACCCTACATGATAGATATATATATAGGTTGGTCAGAAAAGGTTTAGAAAGCAAGCTCTCAGTTTCAGTTAATTTTGTCCGGACAAGGACCGATCGGTCACCAACCAATATTAGATCACCCAGATGACACTCTCACACCAGAACGAAAGATGAACCAAAGGGGATTTGGAGGTATCGGTAATTAAACTTAACGTTTCTCCGTGATAATCAGCCGTCCCCAACAAGCTAGGTATGTCAATTGTTGTGTGATTTCCTTGATAGTATAGTGAATGTTTATTCATGGGCCATGACTCATGAGTCGGAGTTGAAGAACTGGAGGTAGTCATTGGAATGAAGTGGGGAAGCCTAATGATTTAATTTCCTTACGCGCCCCACCCCACCTCAGCGCACTGATCATTTGAGCATCATTGTCGTGTGTTAATGCACCCATGTGTAGCCTCTATGTGTTGGAGGACCTCTTGTAATCTTAGTAGGCTTCAGGGCTTAAGTTGTAAAAGTACCTTAATTAAAGGTGTGGAGGAACGACCGAATGAAGGAATATTTTCTCAGCCTCCCGTGTGTTCTTCCCTCTCTTTTAGAAATCAAGATGGTATCTGAGCGGGATATATATAGTGTTTCTCCTTGTGATTCGCATTGAGCCTGATCGGAGTGTGTGATGCACCATCGCCTGCCCAGCTGGTCGCAGCGAGGAACACCGCTCCTCTGGTTTTTTTTCTGCAGCCCTAGGCGACGGAGAGCAAGCTGCTTCTAGTTGCTATTGTGGCTCTTCTCTCCTCTAGTTTTCCATCCAAGAAGATACTTGTGTTCTTGTGTGATTAAGTTGAACAGTTGTGGTGAAAATTCTCTTGAGCACCATGTATGCACAAAGGGTGTTTGGTGGAATGCACACAAAGGAGGGTTCACGTCCAAGTTTTGCTCCAATCCTTACTCCTCACACCAACATATGCACAATACCCAGTGGTAGATCTTCTATCATCCAAACAGTCTGTCCAGCCAGCATCAGTGTATCCCACAATATTAAGATTACCATGGGCACTAAATAATATGCCTTTTCCTGGACATCCCATCAAGTACTGAAGTATTCTGTAGACAAGATCCATGTGCCCCTTACGTGGATCGTGTATATATCTACTTGCAATACTCACATCATAAGCAATATTTGGTCTTGTATGAGATAAATAAATGAGACGGCCAACTAAACTTTGGTGCAAGCCTTTATCCACTTGTTCACCTGCGTCTGCTTACAAGCGATGGTTCTGTTCAATTGGTGTGGATAATGGTTTGTAGTGTAACATTCCTGTCTTAGAAGATAGATCGAGTACATACTTTCTTTGTGAAAGGTATATACCTTGAGAAGAGTAAGTCACCTCTATCCCAGGAAATACCCTAACTTCCCCAAGTCTTTTACTTCAAAGTATTTTGCCAACTGTCCTTTCATCCTTGTAATCTCAACCTCGTCATCTCCAGTCATCACAATATCATCAACATAAACACTTAAGATAGCAACCTTCCCTCTTTTGTGTTTGAAGAATAGTGTGTGATGAACATTACTTTGGCTATATCCCAAAGAACGAACAACCCTTCTGAGCCTATCAACCGGGCCCTACACTAGTAGGAAAAGCCTCATCAGTGGCGCACGAAAATTTGATTCTGTGGCGCACGGGTGGTGCGCCACAGAAACGTCGCCACAAAAATAAGCTTTCTGTGGCGCACCGGATCGTGCGCCACAAAAATAAGGTTTCGTGGCGCACTTGTTCTTAGGTGCGCCACAGAAAAGCGTGCGCCACAGAATTGCTTCTTAGTGCGCCACAGAATTTGCTTGTATTATACACGATTTTGTGCTGCCTGGTATACATATACAGTTTATACACAGCAATACAGATACACAGGTTATATACAGCAACATTCAGATATAATATAAATATCATGTACATTGCACAGATATAACATAGACATCATCATCACATTACTTAGAGCCCGATCGAGATACATATATAGTGGCAAGTGTCAAATGTTTTGCATACAACTCTTAATTCATACAAAATTCACAATTTCGAGATACAAAGTAGTCTTCATCCGGTTCCTCCTTTGCTCCGTCATCTCTACCCACCAGACTCGCTTGCATCGGGGTCCTTCCATCCAGTTCCTACTATGATGAAAATGGAAGAAAGTGAGACCAACAAGTATCCGATGCACAAGAGAAATGGAATAAATGCCTCATACATTGTTGGTCAACACAAATATTAACATTCAGGGACGGTGTAAGTGAGACCAAGTCCGATGCACAAGAGATTGATATTTGTGCTATCTTACCGAGCTCACTTACGCCGCCCCGAGTGTACGGTGACCAAACATTTTAATCATCGGCATTTTGAAAATCTCAAAGCAAATGGAATGACAAAATGGAATAAGTGCCTCATACATTGTTGGTCAACACAAATATTAACATTTAGGGATGGTGTAAGCGAGGCCGGGTAGGATGCACAAGAGATTGATATTTGTGCTATCTTACCAGGCTCACTTACGCCACCCCCAAGTGTACGGTGACCAAACATTTTAATCATCGGCATTTTGAAAATCTCAAAGCAAATGGAATGACAAAATGGAATAAGTGCCTCATACATTGTTGGTCAACACAAATATTAACATTTAGGGATGGGGTAAGCGAGGCCAGGTAGGATGCACAAGAGATTGATATTTGTGCTATCTTACCAGGCTCACTTACGCCACCCCCAAGTGTACGGTGATCAAACATTTTAATCATCGGCATTTTGAAAATCTCAAAGCAAATGGAATGACAAAATAGAATATGTGCCTCATACATTGTTGGTCAACACAAATACTTTGCGGAAGGGCCCCCTTTCCCCGGTCGGCGTTCCGTCAACGGGTGCTTGACGACACAACAACGCCGATCTGCATCTCCGGCGCAGAACCACGCCAGTCCCTCGCTGTCCAGTGAACGAGTCCTTGATGCAAAGACCGTGCCGGCCTGCCCAGCATTATGCCGGGCCGTGTTGCCGCGTTTCAAGCCGTGTGTCCCGCGCCCTGCACTGTTCGCCTTCTTGCCCGGTGAACCAATAGGCTGATCGTTGGAATAAGGAAACCGATGACAGCCGGTCGCAAGATTAAATTGCGATCGGCCGTCATCGGCTTCCTTATTCCAACGATTAGTCTATTCGTTCACCGGGCAAGAAGGCGAAGAGTGCAGGGCGCATGATCGACACGGCCCGAAGCGCGACAACGAGGGGTCGGCATGATGCTAGGGAGGCTGGCACCGTCTTGGCATTAAGGACTCGTTCACGTACTCGGACGGCGAGAGAAGAAAAGTGGTGCTGCGCCGGAGAGGCATGTCGGCGTTGTTGTCTCATCAAGGACTCGTTCACGGAACGGCGGCCGGGAAAGGGGGGCTCGTCTACAAAGTATATTGCGGCGTATAGGTGACCAAACATTCTAATCATCGGCACTAAAATGGAAGAAAGGCCAATGCAATTAAGAAGTAGCTAGTATGAACTAAATGGAATGCCTCATACTTTGTTGGTCGAAACAAATATGAACATCCCGGGATGGAGTTAGTGAGGCCAGGTAGGATGCACAAGAGATTGATATTTGTGCCATCACACCAGGCTCACTAGCGACACCCCGGAGTGTACAGATTGACCGAACATTCTAATCATCGGCACTAAAATGGAAGAAAGAGCCAAGTGGTATCAACTAAATGGAATGCCTCATACTTTGTTGGTCGAAACAAATATTAACATCCAGAGATGGAGTAAGTGAGGCCAGGTAGGATGCACAAGATATTGATATTTGTGCCATCACACCAAGCCTCACTTGCTCCACCCGAGTGTACGAGTGATCGACCAACCATCTAATCATCAACAAGTAAATCACTTGGGGTAATGTTAAAATGTTTGTCTCCATATTTGGGAGACATTTTTAATATTGGAGTCTAGCTAATGGAAATCAAGAACTAGTCTTGATCTCCAAATGGTGATTAGAGGGAATTTATTCATCTTAAGCAACATTAGGGACAAATGGGATCATGCAAGGGACTTGGGTCATTTGGATCATAAGGCATCAATTAAGGAGGCAACCAGGGACAAAGGGAAACATTTGATGATCCATTATCATAGGCAACAAAGCAGCAACTTTTTCCCCTCTAATCTAGCTAGAGTCCTTAAAAGAAATCCATCATAAGCATGGTCAAATACACATATATAGCATTTGGAGAGCAAACAAGCAATAGCCATATCACTCAATCCAATAATATAGTAATTTGGATCATAAGGCATCAATTAATGAGGCAACCAGGGACAAATTAAGGGAAACATTTGATGATCCGAGTAAGTGCATGAAACTTTGAGCTACCCAAGAATAAAGGCCAACGGTGGATAAACATCTGCTCAACCATTTCTTGCACTAGAGGAAAAGTAACCAACATTGAAACTTGAATAGTCAAGTGACACTACAAGCAGCTCACACACACATGCAAACACATGTGTTGACGAGTAACTAATGGATATCAAGAACTAGTCTTGATCTCCAAATGGTGATTAGAGGGAATTTATTCATCTTAATTAAGCAACATTAGGGACAAATGGGATCATGCAAGGGACTTGGATCATTTGGATCATAAGGCATCAATTAAGGAGGCAACCAGGGACAAAGGGAAACATTTGATGATCCATTATCATAGGGACATAAGTCAAGATGCTCAAACACACATAGCATGCATGGAGCGAGATGCTCCAAAGGGATTATTCATCACTTGGTATATAGACCAAGTGATGCTTGGCAAAAGAGAGGCCAATCAAGAACCAGGTAAATCCAGTAAGTGATAGATATGCCTAAACAAGCAACAACACATAGCATATCCCAGCTAACCGGATGAGACAAGTCTTGGTAGCCAACTGAATCACCTAGCACCACCTAGCCTTTTAAAACCATCGTAAACAGTCCTTTTTCTTCAAAGGATACCACGGTGGCATTCATTTACATGATCCCCTACTGTGGATATCTCTATTTTCATCAAAGCCAACACAAGAAATAGAAATTTATCATTACTCGAGTTGAGTTCAAAACAAAGCTGAGGGTACCATAAGGGATTATTCATCACTTGGTAGTAACCATCATAAGCATTCCATTTAAATCACACATTTTAGTATATGTTCTTATCCAAGTTTTTGCCTCAGCCTTTGCATCATTGGCTGAGCTAAGACATCAAGCTTCGGCCAGGGAGCATTCTTTATTTTTAGGGAACTATATGAACTATATGCACATGATCCAGGTAAGCCCACCGAGTAGCATTTCATGCATTTAAATTCCTATGAACCAGTTAACCTCACCGAGCACAACAAGCATCACTAGCAGGTAGCATCAAATGAACCAACCCGAGTAGCAATGCATCACTGAGCACAACAAGCATCATTAGCAGTAGCATCAAATGAACCAGATTAACCTCCACTGAGCACAACAAGCATCACTAGCGGTAGCATCAAATGAACCAACCCGAGTAGCAATGCATCACTAAGCCATCAAGATTAACGAGTTAACCTCACTCGAGCACAACAAATGAACCAGATAGCATCAAATGAACCAACCCAGTAGCAATGCATCACTAGCGAGCAATGCATCCGGAGCCAACAAATGAACCAAGTAGCATCAAGATTAACAGCTAAGCATCACTAGCAGCAATGCATCCAGAGCCAATAACCGAGCGAGCATTTCGTCGAGCACGTTGTGCTCGCGCGGGGGAGGAAGAGGGAGGGGAGGGGAGGGAGCTTACCGACGATTTGGACAGTTGTGGAGGAGCTCACCGACGACGACGGCAGGGGTGGAGGTCGCGGCGGCTCTTCCACCTTGACGCGGCGGCGGCTCCTCCACCTTGACGCCGCGCCGGCCCCTCCTCCTCCACGCCGCAGCGGCTTGTGCTGCTGGTGGCGGGGATGGGTGGAGCGTGGCGGCATCCGGCCATCGCGGAGGAAGGCGGCGGCGGCGGCGGCAGCGACGGCATCGCTCGCCATGGAAGGAGGCGGCGCGGGGAGAGAGGGAGAGAGGGGAGAGGAACTTCGTGGCGAGGGAGGGGTACGGCCTTGATATAGTACACGTTATTTCGTGGCGCACCGAGACAAAGTGCGCCACGGAAAACATTAGTTTTGTGGCGCACCGTCGCCGTGCGCCACGAAGAAGTAATTTCGTGGCGCACCGAGGTTTGTGCGCCGTAGAAATTGTAAAACCAATGGTTGGGGGTGACAGGGTGTGGGGCCCACCAAGTTTTTGTGGCGCACCGTTTAGTAGTGCGCCACAAAATTAATCTATTTCTGTGGCGCACCGAGCTTCGTGCGCCACAAAATAAGTTTCTGTGGCGCACACAAAACGGTGCGCCACAGAACTAAGCTTCGCCTATAAGGGTTTTCCTACTAGTGCTAGGAGATTGCTTTAACCCATACAAGGATTTCTTCAACTTGCATACCTTACCCTCTGTTTGCTTAGTCCAGAAACCTGGGGAAATCTCCATATAAACTTCCTCTTGGAGTTCTCTATGAAGAAACGCATTTTTGACATCCATTTGATGCAACTTCCAACCTTTGTTAGCTGCACAAGAGATCAATGTTCGTACTGTACTCATCTTAGCCACAAGTGCAAATGTTTCATCATAATCTATTACATATGTTTGGTTGTACCCTTTTGCCAAAAATCGTGCTTTAAATCTTTCCGTTGGAGGTACTATTGGGGCATCCTCAATTGATCTGCCAGTGCTAAGCTCGGGTCCATTATCCGATACTGTGTCAACTAATAAATCGGACAAATCGGGGCGACCACTATATAGTATGGTTCCGACTCTCTGAAGGTCACATCCATGCTGACAAACATCCTTCTTTCCGAAGGACACCAACATTTATAACCCTTTTTGTGCTAGGGTATCCAACAAACACCCATTTGAGTGCCTTCGGATCTAGTTTTCCCACTGATGGTCGGTGATCATGCACAAAACACACACATCCAAACACCTTGGGGGAATTATATATGACATCTCCCCTGTTAAACACTCTAGTGGTGACTTAAAGTCCAATGTCCTGAGTGGCATTCGATTAATAGGGTATGTTGCTGTCATAACTGCATCACTCCAAAAGAATTTTGGTACATTCATTTGAAACATCAGACACCTTGTCACCTCCAGCAAGTGTCTATTCTTTCTTTTTGCAACACCATTCTGCTCCGGCGAGTTAGCGCAAGTTGTCTGATGAATAATCCCATAGGAACCAAAATACTCCTCAAACTGATAGTTCACATATTT
This sequence comes from Lolium rigidum, assembly GCF_022539505.1. NCBI lineage: Eukaryota > Viridiplantae > Streptophyta > Magnoliopsida > Poales > Poaceae > Lolium > Lolium rigidum. The sequence continues at coordinate 368,013,529 of NC_061510.1, forward strand.
TGTACCATTATCAGATCTGAACACTTTAATCTGTGCACCATACCGATTCATCATAATTTTATGGAAATCATTGAAGCAAGAAAACACATTATTTTTGTTATGCATGACATATAGCCAAGTATATCGGCTAGAGCAGTCAATAAACGCGACAAACCACCTATAGCCATGCACAGAAGTGGTTGAACAAGGCCCCCAAACATCTGAGTGTATTGTATGAAAGAGTTTCTTACTCCTCACACCACATGGGATCTACGAGCTTCTAGTGTGCTTGCCAAATTCACATGCATCACATACCAATTTCTCCTTTTCAGTAGCATTGAAGAGAGTTGGGTATAGCACCCGTACAGCAGACATGGACATATGGCCCAAACGACGATGTTGAAGCAAGAATTCTTCTATTGGAGTGCGAGACAACACAACAGCAAGCGCAGAGTGAAGTTCTTCATGTTTCAGATAGTATAGGCCATCCCTCATAATGCCTTCTCCAAATTGATGTGGCAATTTGGTCAGTTGGAGGAGTAAAAAGCAAGGAGTGGTAGCACGGTCAACAACGTCTGAAGCGGAGTTTAGAGCCATGGCGCTAGGTATGTGTGAATTGATGTGACTACAGATTTTGCTGAGTGAACTTAAGTTAGTGCCGTAATACTAAGATGCGACAATAAAGCAGTTGTTGATATTGCTAACAATCATGTTCAGCATGATCGAACAAAACAAATTGAAATTGATCGCCATTTCATCAAGAAGAAGCTGGACAATGGGTACCTACATCTTCAACTTGTGCGCTCCACTGAACAAGTGGCTGATATCTTAACAAAGGGCTTAACCACTTTTGTGTTCCATAACATATGTAGCAAGATGTGACTAATAGACATATTTGCCCCATCTTATGGGGGAGTGTTGGAGGACCTCTTTTGTAATCTTAATAGGCTTTAGGGCTTAAGTTGTAAAAGTACTTTAATTAAAGGTGTGGAGGACCGACTGAATGAAAGAATGAAGGAATATTTTCTCAGCCTCCAGCGTGTTCTTCCCTCTCTTCCCAAATCTCTTTTAATACCTTTAGAAATCAAGACTATGTCATGGGCTGATGGGCCACAAGGATCTCAAATCGTGAGTTTAAAAATCATATGCTTGGATTGCAGAAAATCTAATAAGTTTGCAAATCCATATCTATCTATTATATACTAAAAGTAAAATAAGGGTGTATTTGAGGCACCAGGTTAATCCACATATGCTAATAAATTATAAACCAATAATTTTAATCTTAACATCTGAGATTAAAAGATTGCGTGCCCAAGTCGTAGATAGATATAATTCCTCTCCTCGCAAGACTGCTCGGATCAGAAAAAAAAATAGAGCCGGTCTCCAAAAATATATGCTCTCCGATGTATTTAAGTTGTGCAATCATAGGAAAGCGAGAGCATTCAAATAGCCTTCTTTAATTAAGGATTGAATTTTTTTTCTTCATCGTACACTTCCGTTCGGCAATAACTGAACACGACAGACATACACCAGGCAGACGTGCACCAGTAGGACGCAAAAAAGAAAACGTGCACCAAGCCCGCACATTATGTTCTTTTCTATTATCATCTTTTTTTTCTGAATCGATCTCACATGACTCCAATCCATCAGCTCCATCGTAAATAATAGGGAAATCTGCACGTGAAGATAAAAAAAATATAGCACATATATGATCTTTCTAATTCAGCTAACTAAGTACATCAATTTTAGGTACCAAAAATGTTAAAATTGGTTATTTAAAAAACACCAGTGCATAGTGTCTATTATCAGTCCGGCTACTAGACAAATTCCTTCCGTCCGCGAATAACCGTACCTTTAACCTTTGTCATAAGGCCAAATTTTTGTGACCAAAATTATTAACAAGCAAGAAGCTGGTAGAACACTAAGTTGGTGTCCTTGGATTCGTCTTAAAATGTAGGTTCTACTCTTTTCTATAAAATCTGCGAATAAGTGTACTTTTAACATTTGTCATATATAAATAAAAAAACTTTGACTAAACTTATTGACAACAAACAACATTTATGATACTAAATTAGCGTACTTAGATCTTTTTAAGTGTAGTTTCATAATATGCCAATGACCTCTGCCATCCGACAAACAATGATGCCAACGCCCTATCGCCGCTCCTAGATTCTTCAAATGACCTACCTGGCTAGGTCTGGGCAACATCAATTCGTCCTATCTATCTTCCGAACATGTTTGAAAATCAAAGAACATTTCAGGCGAGCTTTTGAAGTCCAGTTGGCGACAGATGCATGAACCACAGATGCATGAACTGAGTCTCTACTTGCGGTAGGATCGCTACTCCTTTAGAGCAAGAACAACAGCGTAGCCGGCAGCTGGCTATAATAGTTTGTCACGTCATCTATAGTCAACTTATAGCATGTACAATAATGGATTATAAAAGCGTAGTACTTTTACAATATAAGTCTCATATTTTAATCTCACAACATGACTAGGAGCACGTGCTAGAGTTGGCTCTCACATGAGAGCTCACTTCACTTCTCTCACCTAATCTCTCAACCAACTAAGTAAAAGTATAATATTTTATGTCTTATAGTTTGCTTACTATACATTATTGTACTTACTCTTAGACATAGTGGCAGAGCCACACTTAAGTTATGTAGTCAAATGACTATACAGTTTTTCAACAATACAAGCTAAAAGTATGTAAAAATATATTAAAATTTATGTATTTAACTACACAATATTAATCTGACAACACAATATTGTTGTCCTGGCTCTGCCACTGATTAGGAAGATGTTGCATATAATGTGCTAAATTATAGAGCCAACATACCAATTCAGCGGTAGGATCGAGAATATATCCAGTGATGCGTTTGTAGTCATCATAATTGGCGAGCTGCTGGCCACGGATGCATGCATACACAAGAGTAAACGTGAATGAGCGGAACTCTCCATTGGTACGATAAAACAAGCGATATGTACTCATCAACTAGGTCGTGCGACGCATCACATTCTCTCGCGGCACCTGCATAACAATAGAGCGTAGAGCACCCAATGCCGGTCAAAACGCCCAAGCAGCTAGTACAGCGCCTCATGGCGTGACGCCGCAATCCTGGCTGTGGCCGCTGTCCCCGCCTTCGAGCCGGCTAGACGGTGGATTTCCCCAGGTGAACCGTCTGAACGGGGCACCATGGTTCGTTTTGGCCTTCCCAACGCCGTCCCGTACACCACCGTTCTGATGAATGATACTGGCGAACACCTCAGCGCCGTTGTCACCGAAGCCCCAGCCGTAGAGACTAATCACGTCCGGGAAGTCTCTCTTGTTCCCCATGCCTCCCACGCCCACCAATAGGCCGGTGAGACCCTCCGCCGCGCCAGCACACCGGCGTGCGCCACCAACGCGGAGGCAGAGCAGGAGCACGGAGGACCAGAGGGGATTGTGCTAGAGCTTTTGTGTAGTGTTGTCTTGTCCGTGTGAAATGCTCCTGCTCATGCACTTGTGGCCAGTTTGTGGCGCGCGTGGTGCCGTGCGGTGGAGTTCGCGGTTTAAATGGGCAGCGACGAGGGGTAAGTACGATAGAGTGATTGGGGCATGTGAGCAGGGTCCGAGCGTGTAAATGAGAAATACGGTGTCAGGCGCTGATACTGCAGTGAATTTTGGTTCACGAAATCACGAGTGGATTGAGCAAATTTCGAAAGAGTGAAGCTACGCCGATGCGAGACCTAGTGGGAATTCCGAGCTTGAGAGCCTCAGGTCTATAAATTGCCCGAAGCGAAACTTCGTGGTGCCCGTATATAGATTGTTGGATGTCCTAAAATATCTAGACAGTTGGATCGATATAGTTTAGAGTGAAAATAAGAAGTACACCATGGTAGAAATTAGGTAATTCAGGTGGAGTGTTACGATGGACCACCCACGTGTAGGTGTAACCGATTTCAAAAAAGAAAATTAACTATGTAAATGTTTCATATAATATTGAAATAAATTTTGCACGTACGTGTCACCTTGATACTTATCCGTGCATTTTTTTAACAAAAATTATAATTTTTTGTGACATGTAAAAAAAAGAGAAAACGAGACTTTGTTAGAGCATCTCCAACGGGCCAACCCAAAACGTCCACCCAAATGGTCCGTTTCTATCCATTTGGATGGGCACACCAACTCACAGTGGTGCAGTGCAACTTTCACTTGTAGAAATTAATTAGGGCACACCTTTATTGCAATTGCAATTAAGCCATATTAAATAACTAATCTAAACTACTTCTGGCACACGTAGCTGGCTTGGCCCTAGCTGCCTTGGTGGTAGCCGGCCTCCGTGCCCCTAGCCTCGACGCCAGAGCTACCTTGGCCCTTGTCGCCGAAACACATGGCCTCGCCATCCCGGTGCATCATGTCACGGGCCGCGTAGCTCCTAGCGTTGTGGGCAAGGGTCATGGTCTCCCGCTGCACGAGTGCCGCCATAGCGTGCTTCTCCGCCATGTGGGGCGGCCGTAATAACTGACGCCTCTGACGCGGCTGATGCCTCGATCTTGGCGTTCCTGACGTCTTGTTGGGCCCTGGCCACTCCCGGTAAGCCATCTCCGCCCTTTCCCACTGGAGGCGCGTGATGACCGCTTACACGGCCGTACTAGCCGTTTGCGTGTGCGCAGCCTCTTCTGTTGTGAAGTGTACAAGTAGATTGCCTAGCCCTTTCCATCAGTTCGGACTTTTGGTTCAAGTGGCTAGTGCATGAAGCTTAACATGGTATCAGAGCCCCAGGTCTCGAGTTCAAATCCTGGCTTTCACATGGTTTTCGCAATTAAGCCTAAAAATTGCGGTTACCCCCCTCTTACATGGTTTTCGCAATTAAGCCTAAAAATTGCTGTTGCCCCCCTCTTTAGCCACCGCTGTTTCGGTGTGCTCTTCTTCTTTCACGTGTTGACTTTCTCTTCTCCCGTCACACGCGAGTGGGGGTGTTGTGAAGTGTACAAGTAGATTGCCTAGCCCTTTCCATCAGTTCGGACTTTTGGTTCAAGTGGCTAGTGCATGAAGCTTAACATCTTCCACCTCCAGCGCAGTGATACGTCTCCGACGTATCGATAATTTCTTATGTTCCATGCCACATTATTCATGATATCTACATGTTTTATGCATACTTTATGTCATATTTATGCATTTTCCGGCACTAACCTATTAACGAGATGCCGAAGAGCCGATTCTTGTTTTCTGTCGTTTTTGGTTTCGAAATCCTAGTAAGGAAATATTCTCGGAATTGGACGAAATCAACGCCCAGGGGCCTATTTTTCCACGAAGCTTCCAGAAGACCGGAGGACTTACGAAGTGGGGCCACGAGGTGGCCAGACACCAGGGCGGCGCGGCCCAAGCCTTGGCCGCGCGGCCCTGTTGTGTGTGGGCCCCTCGTGACGCCCCTTTACCTGCCCTTCCGCCTACATATAGTCTTCGTCGCGAAACCCCCAGTACCGAGAGCCACGATACGGAAAACCTTCCAGAGACGCCGCCCCCGCCAATCCCATCTCGGGGGATTCAGGAGATCGCCTCCGGCACCCTGCCGGAGAGGGGAATCATCTCCCGGAGGACTCTTCACCGCCATGGTCGCCTCCGGAGTGATGAGTGAGTAGTTCACCTCTGGACTATGGGTCCATAGCAGTAGCTAGATGGTCGTCTTCTCCTTATGTGCTTCATTGTCGGATCTTGTGAGCTGCCTAACATGATCAAGATCATCTATCCGTAATGCTATATGTTGTGTTTGTTGGGATCCGATGGATAGAGAATACTATGTTATGTTGATTATCAATCTATTACCTATGTGTTGTTTATGATCTTGCATGCTCTCCGTTATTAGTAGAGGCTCGGCCAAGTTTTTGCTCTTAACTCCAAGAGGGAGTATTTATGCTCGATAGTGGGTTCATGCCTCCATTAAATCTGGGACGGTGACAGAAAGTTCTAAGGTTGTGGATGTGTTGTTGCCACTAGGGATAAAACATTGATGCTATGTCCGAGGATGTAGTTATTGATTACATTACGCACCATACTTAATGCAATTGTCTGTTGTTTGCAACTTAATACCGGAAGGGGTTCGGATGATAACCTGAAGGTGGACTTTTTAGGCATAGATGCATGCTGGATAGCGGTCTATGTACTTTGTCGTAATGCCCAATTAAATCTCACTATACTCATCATATCATGTATGTGCATGGTCATGCCCTCTCTATTTGTCAATTGCCCAACTGTAATTTGTTCACCCAACATGCTATTTATCTTATGGGAGAGACACCTCTAGTGAACTGTGGACCCCGGTCCATTCTTTTACATCGAATACAATCTACTGCAATACTTGTTCTACTTTTCTCTGCAAACAATCATCATCCACACTATACATCTAATCCTTTGTTACAGCAAGCCGGTGAGATTGACAACCTCACTGTTTCGTTGGGGAAAAGTACTTTGGTTGTGCTGTGCAGGTTCCACGTTGGCGCCGGAATCCCTGGTGTTGCGCCGCACTACATCCCGCCGCCATCAACCTTCGACGTGCTTCTTGACTCCTACTGGTTCGATAAACCTTGGTTTCTATTGACGGAAACTTGCTGCTGTACGCAACACACCTTCCACTTGGGGTTCCCAACGGGCGTGTGCTTTACACGTCATCAAGCTAAATTTCTGGCGCCGTTGCCGGGGAGATCAAGACACGCTGCAAGGGGAGTCTCCACAATCCAATCTCTTTACTTTGTTTTTGTCTTGCTTAATTTTATTTACTACTTTGTTTGCTGCACTTATATCAAAACACAAAAAAATTAGTTGCTAGCTTTACTTTATTTACTGTCTTGTTTGCTATATCAAAAACACACAAAAAAATTAGTTACTTGCATTTACTTTATTTAGTTTGCTTTATTTACTACTGCTAAAATGGGTACTCCTGAAAATACTAAGTTGTGTGACTTCACAACCACAAATAATAATGATTTCTTATGCACACCTATTGCTCCACCTGCTACTACAGCAGAATTCTTTGAAATTAAACCTCGCTTTATCGAATCTTGGTATGCGAGAGCAATTTTCCGGTGTTAGTTCTGATGATGCTGCTGCCCATCTCAATAATTTTGTTGAATTGTGTGAAATGCAAAAGTATAAATATGTAGATGGTGACATTATAAAATTAAAATTGTTTCCTTTCTCATTAAGAGGAAGAGCTAAAGATTGGTTGCTATCTCTGCCTAAGAATAGTATTGATTCATGGACTAAATGCAAGGATGCTTTTATTGGTAGATATTATCCCCCTGCTAAAATTATATCTTTGAGGAGTAGCATAATGAATTTTAAACAATTGGATAATGAGCATGTTGCACAAGCTTGGGAAAGAATGAAATCTTTGGTTAAAAATTGCCCAACCCATGGATTGACTACTTGGATGATCATCCAAACCTTTTATGCAGGACTGAATTTTTCTTTGCGGAACCTATTGGATTCAGCTGCTGGAGGTACCTTTATGTCCATCACTCTTGGTGAAGCAACAAAGCTTCTTGATAATATGATGATTAATTACTCTGAATGGCACACGGAAAGAGCTCCACAAGGTAAGAAGGTAAATTATGTCGAAGAAACCTCTTCCTTGAGTGATAAGATTGATGCTATTATGTCTATGCTTGTGAATGATAGGACCAATGTTGATCCTAATAATGTTCCGTTAGCTTCATTGGTTGCCCAAGAAGAACATGTTGATGTAAAGTTCATTAAAAATAATAATTTCAACAACAATGCTTATCGGAACAATTCTAGTAATAACTATAGGCCATATCCTTATAATAATGGTAACGGTTATGGTAATTTTTATGGGAATTCTTACAACAATAATAGGAACACACCCCCTGGACTTGAAGCTATGCTTAAAGAATTTATTAGTACACAAACTGCTTTTAACAAATCTGTTGAAGAAAAGCTTGAGAAAATTGATATACCTGCTTCTAAAGTCGATAGTCTTGTTGCTGATGTTGATCTTTTGAAATCGAAAGTTATGCCTAATGAAAATCATAATAATAAAATTGTTACTACAGCAAATGCCATCCAAGTTAGAATTAATGAGAATATAAGATTGATGGCCGAATTGCATGCTAGGTGGGAAAGAGAAGAAAATGAAAAACTAGCTAAAGAGAAAAATGTAGCTAAAGTTTGGACTATTACCACCACTAGTAATGTTAATGCTCCACATGTTGCTGCACCTCCTACTATCAATAGTAAAATAATTGGTGTTGGCAATGTTACTACTCCTAGTGCAAAGCGTGCAAAATTGCATGAAACTGCTAAAACTGCTGAAACTGCCTGTGAAAAAACTGCTGAAATTTTTTCCAACATTGGGGATGATGATCCCATTGCTTTAGATTATAATGGTTTGGATTTTTATGATTGTCACATCTCTGAAGTTATAAAGTTCTTACAAAAATTTGCTAAGAGTCCTAATGCTAGTGCTATAAACTTGGCTTTCACAATACATATCACGAATGCTCTCATAAAAGCTAGAGAAGAGAAACTAGAACGTGAAGCTTCTATTCCTAGGAAGCTAGAGGATGGTTGGGAGCCCATCATTAAGATGAAGGTCAATGACTTTGATTGTAATGCTTTATGTGATCTTGGTGCAAATATTTCCGTTATGCCTAAGAAAATTTATGATATGCTTGACTTGCCACCATTGAAAAATTGTTATTTGGATGTTAATCTTGTTGATAATGCTATAAAGAAACCTTTGGGGAGAGTTGATAATGTTCGCATTACCATTAACAATAACCTTGTCCCCGTTGATTTTGTTGTCTTGGATATTGAATGCAATGCATCTTGTCCCATTATATTGGGAAGACCTTTTCTTCGAACTGTTGTTGCTATCATTGATATGAAGGAGGGTAATATTAAATATCAATTTCCTCTCAAGAAAGGTATGGAACACTTCCCTAGAAAGAGAATGAAGTTACCTTTTGATTCTATTATTAGAACAAGTTATGATGTTGATACTTCGTCTCTTGATAATACTTGATATACACTTTCTGCGCCTAGCTGAAAGGCGTTAAAGAAAATCGCTTATGGGAGACAACCCATGTTTTTACTACAGTACTTTTATTTTATATTTGAGTCTTGGAAGTTGTTTACTACTGTAGCAACCTCTCCTTATCTTAGTTTTGTGCATTGTTGTGCCAAGTAAAGTCTTTGATAGTAAGGTTCATACTAGATTTGGATTACTGCGCGTAAACAGATTTCTTTGTCTGTCACGAATCTGGGCCTAATTCTCTGTAGGTAACTCAGAAAATTATGCCAATTTACGTGGGTGATCCTCAGATATGTACGCAACTTTCATTCAATTTTAGAATTTTCATCTGAGCAAGTCTGGTGCCTCAATAAAATTCGTCTTTACGAACTGTTTTGTTTTGACAGATTCTGCCTTTTATTTCGCATTGCCTGTTTTGATATGCTTGATGGATTTTTCTATTCCATTGACTTTCAGTAGCTTTGTGCAATGTCCAGAAGTGTTAAGAATGATTATGTCACCTCTGAACATGTAAATTTTAATTGTGCACTAACCCTCTAATGAGTTGTTTTGAGTTTGGTGTGGAGGAAGTTTTCAAGGATCAAGAGAGGGAGATGATACAATATGATCAAGGAGAGTGAAAGCTCTAAGATTGGGGATGCCCCGGTGGTTCACCCCTGCATATTTTAAGAAGACACAAGCGTTTAAGCTTGGGGATGCCCAAGGCATCCCCTTCTTCATCGACAACATTATCAGGTTCCTCCCCTGAAACTATATTTTTATTCCATCACATCTTATGTGCTTTGCTTGGAGCGTCGGTTTGTTTTTGTTTTTGCTTTTGTTTGAATAAAATGGATCCTAGCATTCATTGTGTGGGAGAGAGACACGCTCCGTTGTTGCATATGGACAAATATGTCCTTAGGCTTTACTCATAGTATTCATGGCGAAGGTTGAATCTTCTTCGTTAAATTGTTATATGGTTGGAATCGGGAAATGCTACATGTAGTAATTCTAAAATGTCTTGAATAATTTGATACTTGGCAATTGTTGTGCTCATGTTTAAGCTCTTGCATCATATACTTTGCACCTATTAATGAAGAAACACATAGAGCTTGCTAAAATTTGGTTTGCATATTTGGTCTCTCTAAAGTCTAGATAATTTCTAGTATTGAGTTTGAACAACAAGGAAGACGGTGTAGAGTCTTATAATGTTTACATTATGTCTTTTATGTGAGTTTTGCTGCACCGGTTCATCCTTGTGTTTGTTTCAAATAACCTTGCTAGCCTAAACCTTGTATCGAGAGGGAATACTTCTCATGCATCCAAAATCCTTGAGCCAACCACTATGCCATTTGTGTCCACCATACCTACCTACTACATGGTATTTCTCCGCCATTCCAAAGTAAATTGCTTGAGTGCTACCTTTAAAATTTCCATCCTTTACCTTTGCAATATATAGCTCATGGGACAAATAGCTTAAAAACTATTGTGGTATTGAATATGTACTTATGCACTTTATCTCTTATTAAGTTGCTTGTTGTGCGATAACCATGTTCCCGGGGACGCCATCAACTACTCTTTGTTGAATATCATGTGAGTTGCTATGCATGTTCGTCTTGTCCGAAGTAAGGGAGATTTACCACTCATTTAATGGTTAGAGCATGCATAATGTTAGAGAAGAACATTGGGCCGCTAACTAAAGCCATGATCCATGGTGGAAGTTTCAGTTTTGGACATATATCCTCAATCTCATATGAGAACATTAATTGTTGCTACATGCTTATGCATTAAAGAGGAGTCCATTATCTGTTGTCTATGTTGTCCCGGTATGGATGTCTAAGTTGAGAATAATCAAAAGCGAGAAATCCAACGCGAGCTTTCTCCTTAGACCTTTGTACAAGCGGCATAGAGGTACCCCTTGTGACACTTGGTTAAAACATGTGTATTGCGATGATAATCCCGGTAATCCAAGCTAATTAGGACAAGGTGCGGGCACTATTAGTATACTATGCATGAGGCTTGCAACTTGTAAGATATAATCTACATAACACATATGCTTTATTACTACCGTTGACAAAATTGTTTCTTGTTTTTAAAACCAAAGCTCTAGCACAAATATAGCAATCAATGCTTCCCTCTGCGAAGGGCCTTTCTTTTACTTTTATGTTGAGTTAGTTCACCTATTTCTCTCCACCTCAAGAAGCAAACACTTGTGTGAACTGTGCATTGATTCCTACATACTTGCATATTGCACTTGTTATATTACTTTACATTGAAAATATCCATGAGATATACATGTTATAAGTTGAAAGCAACCGCTGAAACTTAGTCTTCCTTTGTGTTGCTTCAATACCTTTACTTTGATTTATTGCTTTATGAGTTAACTCTTATGCAAGACTTATTGATGCTTGTCTTGAAAGTACAATTCATGAAAAGTCTTTGTTTTATGATTCATTTGTTTACTCATGTCATTACCATTGTTTTGATCGCTGCATTCATTACATATGCTTACAATAGTATGATCAAGGTTATGATGGCATGTCACTCCAGAAATTATCTTTGTTATCGTTTACTCGCTCGGGACGAGCAGGAACTAAGCTTGGGGATGCTGATACGTCTCCGACGTATCGATAATTTCTTATGTTCCATGCCACATTATTGATGAGATCTACATATTTTATGCATACTTTATGTCATATTTATGCATTTTCCAGCACTAACCTATTAACGAGATGCCGAAGAGCCGATTGTCGTTTTCTCGCTGTTTTTGGTTTCAGAAATCCTAGTAAGGAAATATTCTCGGAATTGGACGAAATCAACGCCCAGGGGCCTATTTTTCCACGAAGCTTCCGGAAGACCGGAGGACTTACGAAGTGGGGCCACGAGGTGGCCAGACACCAGGGCGGCGCGGCCCAAGCCTTGGCCGCGCGGCCCTGTTGTGTGTGGGCCCCTCGTGACGCCCCTTTACCTGCCCTTCCGCCTACATATAGTCTTCGTCGCGAAACCCCCAGTACCGAGATCCACGATACGGAAAACCTTCCAGACACGCCGCCGCCGCCAATCCCATCTCGGGGGATTCAGGAGATCGCCTCCGGCACCCTCGCCGGAGAGGGGAATCATCTCCCGGAGGACTCTTCACCGCCATGGTCGCCTCCGGAGTGATGAGTGAGTAGTTCACCCCTGGACTATGGGTCCATAGCAGTAGCTAGATGGTCGTCTTCTCCTTATGTGCTTCATTGTCGGATCTTGTGAGCTGCCTAACATGATCAAGATCATCTATTTGTAATGCTATATGTTGTGTTTGTTGGGATCCGATGGATAGAGAATACTATGTTATGTTGATTATCAATCTATTACCTATGTGTTGTTTATGATCTTGCATGCTCTCCGTTATTAGTAGAGGCTCTGGCCAAGTTTTTGCTCTTAACTCCAAGAGGGAGTATTTATGCTCGATAGTGGGTTCATGCCTCCATTAAATCTGGGACAGTGACGTGAAAGTTTTAAGGTTGTGGATGTGATGTTGCCACTAGGGATAAAACATTGATGCTATGTCCGAGGATGTAGTTATTGATTACATTACGCACCATACTTAATGCAATTGTCTCGTTGTTTGCAACTTAATACCGGAAGGGGTTCGGATGATAACCTCGAAGGTGGACTTTTTAGGCATAGATGCATGCTCGGATAGCGGTCTATGTACTTTGTCGTAATGCCCAATTAAATCTCACCATACTCATCATATCATGTATGTGCATGGTCATGACCTCTCTATTTGTCAATTGCCCAACTGTAATTTGTTCACCCAACATGCTATTTATCATATGGGAGAGACACCTCTAGTGAACTGTGGACCCCGGTCCATTCTTTTACATCGAATACAATCTATCGCAATACTTGTTCTACTGTTCTCTCGCAAACAATCATCATCCACACTATACATCTAATCCTTTGTTACAGCAAGCCGGTGAGATTGACAACCTCACTCGTTTCGTTGGGGCAAAGTACTTTGGTTGTGTTGTGCAGGTTCCATGTTGGCGCCGGAATCCCTGGTGTTGCGCCGCACTACATCCCGCCTCCATCAACCTTCGACGTGCTTCTTGACTCCTACTGGTTCGATAAACCTTGGTTTCTACTGAGGGAAACTTGCTGCTGTATGCATCACACCTTCCACTTGGGGTTCCCAACGGGCGTGTGCTTTACGCGTCATCACGCAACTGCGAGGGCAGCCAGCTATCGAGCAGCATCTTCGTTGGCCGCCAGCTCGGCGACCTTGTTTGCGGCCCGCTTCTCCTCCATCGCGTACCGCGCCCGCCACTCTTCTGCCATGAACTGCAGGCCACAATCCTCCAAGGTCGCTGACCTGAAGGAGAGATCGACAATGGCGCCGTCGATGGGCTCATCCTACCCTTTGAGAACGTCTTTACGCACCCTCTGGAAGGACTCGAGGAGGAACGCTCCATCATGGTGGGGGCACTAAGAGGATCTTCGTCGGCGTCCTCGTCCTTCTAGCCCCCTCTCGCCCCCACTCGTCCTCGTTGCTCGTCGCGGGGCGTGGAGGGTACATCTCGAGGGCGGCCTCGCTAATATAAGCCCAAGTGGTGAGCGGTCGGCGTGGGAGAGAGGGGTCTCTATGGCTATGGATGAGTGTCCCTGGTGAACCCCCGGCGAGTTCATTTTGTAGCGCCGCCGGTCGGGCAGGAAGGACCGGCAGGAAAGAGATAATGCAGGCGGGAAGGAGGTGGTCGTTTTCCGCGTGCGTCGGCTAAACGCCGGTTAGCTACCGCGACCGCCATTAGGCTTCGCTAAAACTAGCTTGCGGATGGCTGGATGCACGAAAATGCGGGTTCCCGTTGGGGCAGCATGCCAACCACATGCGGACCACGCTCTATGTCGTGTCCGGGGACCGGCGCATCAGGTGCAAAACAGATCCGAAAAGTGCTCCGTTTTGCTGGGCTGCTAGAGATGGCATTAGCTTCCATGTCTTGTTGGTCACGCCAAAAATATGTTATGAAATTAAGGAGCAATAACAACACGACAGCACATACATATATGCTGCTCGAATCATTGTGTTTTTTTTCGAAATGGGAAGACTCCGGGCATCTGCATCAAACAATTCACACAATCGTTTCATTTATTGGATAGTTCAAAATATTTAATTCAAATACAATCACAGACCAGCTAAGGTTGCGACAAATATCAACCAGAAAAATAAAAAGTGATAAGAAGTTATCCATTCATAATTCTAGTAGTATGCCACCATCCAGTAGCCTAGAAAAGGTAGTCATGTGTGACCATCAGCAGCCAGTTGCACCCAGTATCTATAGTTTTCCACTGACACTTCGGGAGTAGGAAGGCCCATAACTGTATCCAACGCACAGTTAGAGAAATAATCTGCAAAAAATTAGTACCCTTTTGTTTATTAAAAATAATATCATTCATGCAGCTTAAATCATTGTGTACCTGTACAAGATAAATTAGTTCTATAATATTCGATTTGCGTATAGTTTTGTGATAGGTTCGGTGTTGTACTTTAGCTAGTACTACCACTAGTGGAGACAGGGCAATCAGTCCCGGTCCGTAACAGGCTCTAGTCCCGATTGGCCAGCCGGAACTATACATGCTGGACTAAAGGCGAATCCCGGCCCAGTTACCAGCCAGGATTAATGGTCCTCCACGTGGCCACGATACAGGGTTTGGGCTAGAGAATCTTTAGTCTCGGCTCGTAATTCCAACCAGGATTAAGTATTATTTTCAATAATTATGTTTTTCATTTTTCTAATTATCTAATTTATTTTTTTCTTTTTAATCTCTCACTTTGACCATTTTGAATACTAAATACACTTAATCTGTAGGCAAATTGTAGACTTGGTCATCACTTCTCGGTAGGTCACCCATCCGTACACTACTCTACCATCCACACACTTAACTCCTTGGTTCTTTCCTGCTGCGCTCCCGCGAATGTGATTGTACCTTGTTGTAAATACTACCATATCAATCCTATTAACTCTTATACCACTGTCTCACATTTCTGTATTTTTTGAAACAAAAAAAAATCTGTAATAGTAATATATGCATTATTCATATAATATAGCCAAATAATTTATATTAAATAATTATGTTTTATTTATGTTTTATTATTATTAACAAATAATATATGCATTATTCATATAATATGGCCAAATAATTAATATCTTGAAATCAATAAACCGCAATTGGACAAATAATATATGCTTTATTATTAGAAAATTGCGAGGAATTTGAATATGAAATAATTATATTTGATTCATTTTTATTATTATTAGCAAATAATATATGCATTATTCATATAATATCCCCAAATAATTAATATCTTGAGATCTGTAAACCGCAATTGAAAAAATAATATATGCTTTATTATTAAAAAAATGTGAGGAATTTGAATATAAAATAATTATGTTTTTATTCATTTTATTATTATTATTAGCAAATAATATATGCATTATTCATATAATATGCCCAAATCTTGAAATCTGGAAATCGCAATTGGACAAATAATAAA
Organism: Lolium rigidum; assembly: GCF_022539505.1. Lineage (NCBI taxonomy): Eukaryota > Viridiplantae > Streptophyta > Magnoliopsida > Poales > Poaceae > Lolium > Lolium rigidum. Next base: position 368,029,060 of record NC_061510.1, read on the forward strand.
TGCTTTATTATTAGAACATTTTGAGTAATTTGAAGATGAAATAATTATGTTTTTATTCATTTTTTTTATTATTAGAAAATAATATATGCTTATTTATATAATATGGACAAATAATTAATATCTTGAAATCTGTAAACCGCAATTGGACAAATAATATATGCTTTATTATTAGATAAATGTGAGGAATTTGAATGAAATAATTATGTTTTTAGTCATTTTTATTATTATTAGCCAATAATATATGCATTATTCATAAAATATGGTCAAATAATTAATATCTTGAAATCAATAAACCGCAATTGGACAAATAATATATGCTTTATTATTAGAAAAATGTGACGAATTTGAATATGAAATAATTATATTTTATTCATGTTTTATTATTATTAGCAAATAATATATGCGTTATTCATATAATTATCCCCAAATAATTAATATATTGAAATATGTAAACCGCAATTGTACAAATAATATATGCTTTATTATTAGAAAATGTCAGGAATTTGAATATAAAATAATTATGTTTTTATTCGTTTTATTATTATTATTATTAGTAAATAATATATGCTTTATTCATATAATATGGCCAAATCTTGATATATGTAAATCACAATTGCACAAATAATATATGCTTTGTTATTAGAACATTTTGATTAATTTGAATATGAAATAATTATGATTTTATTCATTTTTTATTATTATTAGCAAATAATATATGCTTATTTATATAATATGGACAAATAATTAATATCTTGAAATCTGTAAACCGTAATTGGACAAATAATATATGCTTTATTATTAGAAAAATGTGAGGATTTTGTATATAAAATAATTATGTTTTATTAATTTATTATTATTATTAGCAAATAATATATGTATTATTCATATAATATGGCCAAATAATTAATATCTTGAAATCTGTAAACCGCAATTGGATAAATAATATATGCTTTATTATTTGAAAAATGTGAGGAATTTGAATATGAAATAAATATATTTTTATTAATTTATTATTATTATTAGCAAATAATATATGCATTATTCATATAATATGGCCAAATATTTAATATCTTGAAATCTGTAAACCGCAATTGGACAAATAATATATGCTTTATTATTAGAAAACTGTGAGGAATTTGAATATGAAATAATTATGTATTTTTCCATTTTTATTATTATTAGCAAATAATATATGCATTATTCATATAATATGGCCAAATAATTAATATCTTCAATCCGTAAAGCGCAATTGGACAAATAATATATTAGAAAAATGTGAGGAATTTGAATATGAAATAATTATGTTTGTGCATGAAGCCTCTTTGCATGTGCATAGAGTGAGAGACAAACATTCGGATATGTTTAAATCATGTATTGACAACCTCTTGTAATTTTTTATTTTCTTGCCTTTTTTATTCATTATTATTATTATTAGCAAATAATATATGCATTATTCATATAATATGGCTAAATAATTAATATCTTGAAATCTGTAAACCGCAATTGGACAAATAATATATGCTTTATCTGTAAACCGCAGTACACATGTGGACGCGGAGGTGGTGGCATGCAGAGATAGAAGAAACGCGATGGTGATGCAGGTGGAAGTGGAGGGGAGACGACATGGAGTGAATGTAGAGATGTAAAATATACGAGGATATATGTCACTAGTTCAGACACATAGTTCGATATATCTTCTTCGGTTGCAGCGTGATGGTGGAGCGTCGGGTGCAGCGTGATGGTGATGGAGGGGAGCCACCATGGAGTGAATGCAGAGATGTAAAATACACAAGGATATATGTCGCTAGTTAAAACACAAAGTTCAATATATCTTCTTGGGTTGCAGCGTGATGGTGGAGTGCCTGGTTCAGCGTGATGGTGATGGAGGTGGACGTGGAGGTGGCGGTATGTAGAGATAGAAGAAACGCGATGGTGATGGAGATGGACGTGGAGGGGAGGCGGCATGGAGTGAATGTAGAGATGTAAAATACACAAGGATATATGTCGCTAGTTCAGACACATAGTTCGACATATATTGAAAAACACGTAGTTCATACATATAGTACCACACACCACCACCTTCTCATCGTTGAGACGATCAACATGGCTATTGTAGCCAACTAGCATCCAACGCCTCCTAGCCATCTCGAAGCCCAGATGAGCGTCCAGCGCGGCATAGCGCACTTGCTCGTAGCTTAATGGAACATTGGCCCATCCAAATATGAGTTCATCTTCTTTTTTTTGCTCGGTGTCCTTCTTCTTGTACTTCTTCCTATTCTTCTTCTCAAGATTTGTCCCAATGATAGAATTCGCCAGATCATATAGGCTCGGAATTGGATTGTTGGTGGGATTCGGGAGTATCTTCTGGAGGTCGAACGCAGAAGTAATATGAATATTGTAGTAACTCAGCATTTCCACATCATTGCCGATAGCCGCGCCAAAGAATTTATTGGTCTCGTCCTGCAAGAACTCCTTCAGCAGTTGTGGCACTTCATTCTCCCGACAAATCTGGAATATCAAATTATCGGACGGCACCGGGAGTTGAAGGACGGTGGCGCGCTGATTACCCTCGCGAGGGTTGGTGAACTCGCAGTCCAAGCTGACGCGCTTCTTTGGTGTGTTGTCGAGGTAGTCCCTCTTCAGGCGCAGATCCACTTCTCCAACCTTTTTGCACGGAGAGCGACCGTGATCTTGAACGACATATGTCGGGGGTGCTCCCCGGAAATGTCCACCATAAGTGGCTTAGGGTTGACGAAATCCTGCAGGCTAGCACGAGACATCAGTAACCAAACAAACGGGGAGAGAGAGTTACCCAGGTTCGGGGCCCTCGGTGAGGTAAAACTCTTATTTCCTGCTTGTCTGATCTTTATTATCGAAAGTATATCGGGTTACAATGGGGTAGACGAAGGACTATGGTGGTCTCGCTGATAGGTAAGGGTTCTAAGCTCTAGGTTTGATCTTGCGGTGGTTCTATGTGCGTAAGTTGTGTTCCGGCAGTTCCACTCCTGGCTGTTTTATATAATAGGCCAGGTCTCAAGAGATCTGTTCGGACTCGACTAAGGTACAAAGAGTCATAGTCTAAGGTTTCCTTGTATCGTCGTCTTCTTTTCTTGTCCATCAAGTATCTTTCCATCGAATGAATCTTCTTTTCCAACATCGACGCGCATGCCCACTTCGGATATTCGGCAATCTTCATGGGCCTCTACTTGGGCCGGTGGAGGTAGCCTAATGTTGGTTACCCGAAGGGTAATGCCCACATCAACATCTCTTCCGCCAGCAGGTGGTACACCCGAGTTCGAGGAGCTGGGTCACGCGCGAGGTGCTTCATTCAGTCTGAAACGTCGATAAAGAGGAGAGCTAGCTTTTTTTGCAATGGTGGAGGAGATGAGAGATGTGGAAGAATGTTGTGTGTGGCAATGGTGGAGAAGATGTGAGTATATAAAGCAAAAGAAGATGAAGATAAAGAGGCCAGCTACCGGGTGATCAATTCCCGTGGCTGGTCGCCGGCGCGGTAGCTCAGATTTCGATGCCATTAATGGCGACGTGATCGGCTTCCGCGGGAACGAAGCGTTTGACTTTAAGTTCCGGCTGGTGACACCAGCCGGGACTAAAGGGGGTACCGCAGGCGCAGCGCGCCGCAAAACCCTTTAATCCCGGTTTTGGATACAAACCAGGAACAATAGGTCCTAACGAACCGGAACATATGGGTGTGGACGGATTCGGGACAACGTGGTCAGGCATTTGGTCATGGTCCAAGACACGATCGGGGCCAAAGGAGCCTGACGAAAGGCATGTTTTCTACTACTGTACCTTCTACGTACGAATAGAACTTCAAACTTGAAACAATTCCATGAACTGGAAACAACAATTATTTTTTGTATCACCTGTGTAGGTTCCTTCAGTTTCCTCAGTAGCATGTGCGTACCCGGCCGCGCAAATCGTGACGACACTATGCCACGACAATGTATTTATGCATGGCATCACTACATCAGTGCATATGACAGTTTGGGTTAGCAAATACGCTAAGCTGAGAACACCACGAAAATCACATGATAGTGTAGTAGGAGTACATGCTATAGTTCGAACAGCAGGCCCCAAAACGCAACTGCACAAACAAAAACTTTTTTTTTTTTTTTTTGCGAAACACGGTACAATTAAAGACGGTCATACATACGTGTACACACTCCCCCTATGAACGCACACACGCACACCCTACCCCTATGAGCACCTCCAAGAGACTGCGTTGAATAACTGATGTGACGGGTCTTGAGATTGACGAAGTCACCACAGGCGCCTCGCTGTCGACGGGAACGTCGCCTCCCACTGAAGAATATTCCGCCTTTATGAGACACCAAAGTGTCAAATCTGGGATTTGAACTCTGGTGGGCTGGGGGTGCCACTGCCCTCCTAACCATCCAACCACGGGTTGGTTCTCACAAACAAAAACTTTTACAGACTCCGTATTTGAAGACTTGAACCACGGAACCACGTACACGGCCTCCTTGTTGTCACTCAAACGCACACACGCATACACGCGTACACACGAGACATATCTACCCCCTCTGGTTGATCCACTTAACAAATTCGACGCACCAGATTCACTATTGGCACCTGCACGGGACCAGGACGTAAAGCTCTAAACCAAGGCCGGTCAAAACGCCCCAGCAGCTAGTACTGTGCCTCATGGCGTGACGCCGCCTTCTTAGCTCTAGCTGCGGTACCCGCCTTCGAGCCCGCGAGACGGTCCATTGTCCTGGGTGAATCCTCTGAACGGGACACCATGGGTGACCTCGGCCGTCCCGACGCCGTCCCAAACACCACTTTCCTGATGAATGATTCTAGCGAAGACCTCGGCGCCGTTGTCACTGAAGTCCCAGCCGAAGAGGCTGATCACGTCCGGGAGGTCCGTCATGTTCCCCATCCCTCCCACTCTCACCAATAAGCGTTGCTCTCTGTGGCGCCGGCCGGAAGTGAGACCTCCACCGCGCCAGCACAACGGCGTGTTCCACGTCCACCAACGCGAGGTAGAGCAGGAGCAAGGAGGACCGGAGCTTTTGTGTAGCATTGTGTTGTGTCCGTGTGAGATGCTCCTGCTCATGCAGTTTTTATGTGTGGTGAGGTGCGGTGGAGTTCGTGGTTTAAATGGGCTGCGACGAGGAGAAGTACGACATAGTGACTGGGGCAGGTGGGGAGGGTCCGAGCGTGTAAATGACAAAGGTGGTGTCGGGTGCTGCTACTGCAGTGAATTTTGGTTAAGGAAATCAGGAGTAGATCAAGCAAATTTCGAAAGAGTGGAGCTACATCGAGGCAACCAAGTGCGAATTCCGAGCTTGAGAGCCTCAAAACTGTAGTCTATAAAATGCCCGGAGCGAAACTTCGTGATGCATGTATATATATAGATTGTTGGATGTCCTAAAATATCTGGAATTCACGACCAGTCAATTGGAATTATTTTGAACCTTAATCGCTCATCTACTTGGAAATAGCACTAATAGGATTTACACAAATACTGTAGGGGTCAAGGTGATATCTCCGCACCTAGTTAGTTAGACCAGAGCTTGAACGATGCAACCTTGGATTCAGCAACTAGAATCTATATATTGCACTTTTAGAAATTGATCCAAAACTTCACTTATCAAACAATTCCAGCGAATTATGACACACTACAGCATACAAATTCTTAACTTGGAATACCCAATATAGTTTGTCGTATGGTGGTTCTTCTACTAGTTGCTTCATGAAGATTTGAAGTGCATGTCTATTTGTTTGCTCCCCAAGTACTATGATTTTTTTACTATAACACATATGTTGATTTATTTAGAAGAGAAATTGGTTATCTTAATATGGATCGAAATCCAGTACGCATGGACATCCACGAACTCCTTACCCTTGGTAGTCTCATGTTTTTGCTGACTTAAGTGATATATGCTTTCGGGACATTGACATGAGCCTCCTATCTCTCGTTTAGACAATCTACACGTTGATTCACCTAAAAGAGAATAGCATATGGATGTCGTACGTTCCAAAATATTTTATTTTTTTGAAATATGTGGTGCATGGCGTTAGGATGATATTTGTTAGTGCCTCCAATACACTAAATTCTAACATGATTTAAAGATGGTATATACTCTGAATTTTGTCACAATTAACATCTGATTAGTATGCTATCAAATTTGATATGAACTAAACAAGCAAATAATGGCTTTAATCTACCAAGAAGCATTGTTGAATGGATTCCATCCATGTAAATTAGATTTAGGTGGTCATGAACGGAAAATTTCATGTGAACTAGATGTACGTTTGCACGAGGATAGTTTGTTCATGAATAATGAAGATTACCAACCACACAACAAAAATATTTGATGCATGTGTACATTGCCTACCATACATGATAGATACATATATGTTGCGCTGAAAAGGTTTAGAAATCAAGCTCTTGGTTTGGGTTAATTTGGTCCTCTAGCGAACAGGGACCGATCGGTCACCAACCAATATTAGATCAAACAAACAGATGACACCCTCACACCAGAACCAAAGGGGATTTGGAGGTATCGGTAATTAAACTTAATGTTTCTCCGTGATAATCAGCCGTCCCCAACAAGATAGGTATGTCAAGTGTTGTGTGATTTCCTTGATGGTGTAGTGAATTTTTATTCATGGGTCATGACTCATGAGTAGGAGTTGATGAACTCGAGGAAATCATTGGAATGAAGCGGGGAACCCTGATGCTGTAATTTCCTTGCGCACCCCACCCCACCTCATCACACTGATCATTGGCGCATCATTGCCGTGTTTTAATGTTCCCAGTTGTAGCTTCTATGTCATGGGCCACAGGGATCTCAAATCATAAGTTTAAAAATCATACACTTGGACCACGGAAAATTTAATAAGTTTGCAAATCCATATCTCCTAAATCTTCATATTTAGATTATTAGATCCAATGAGTGACTTTGGAGTGAAAATAAGACGAAACCATGGGTATAAATTAGGAATTTCAGTTGAATATTTTGAAACTTACTCACTTTTGTAAGCCCAACAACACTATTAAAAATTACACAAATATTGTAGGCATCATTCTGAGAGATATACACTAGATAGTTCGACCAGACCTTTAAGCATTCCACTTTGGTTCACTAGAATCAATACCATTTTGAGAAATTGGCCCCGAATATCCCTAATCAAGAAATTCTATGGAAATTATGGCATGTTCCCAATTACAAATTTTCACTTAGCATGCCCAACATATTTGTCCTATCAATCTTGATCAAGAGGTTGCTTGATGGACATCTGAAATGGATGCCTATTTATTTGCTTCAAATGAAGAAATATCTCCATCCCTAGAATAATGCAACACAAACATGAACCTCTTAGCAATATCTTAGACGATGTGCACATAAATATACCTAAAGGAAAAAAGATACGGTTGTCGATCTTGCCGTACTTCTAGCAACATGCCATGAAATGTGTATGGGTAATGTGCATATGCACTACCTCTACACTAAGATATGACGCAATTAAAGATGTTGCTCTAAGTAGTAGATAACGAGCAAACTATGCCTCCAAGCTACTTTGGAGCAAGGTAATTAATGTACTATGCCAATGTGCATCCGAGTAAGTTTGCATCAAACGTAGTTGTTCATGAATAATGATGATGAACAACCATCCAACAAATAAATTTGGAACTCACCATGGTAATTATATAAGTGACATGTGCATGTCCAAAATGTTAGCTATATGTAGTAGATATTTATATGCAAATAGGGGTTTTACTAGAGAGCTTCTTAGCCTTGCTTAATTTGATCCTATAGTGAATGACGACTGATCACGAGCCAATATTTGATAACCTAGATGCCACTCTCTCATGGAAACAAAACAGCAAGCCGCATGGGATTATGATGTGACGGGAATTACACTTAGGCCTTGTTTGGTACTAGAGTTTTAGTGGGAATTAGCAGGGATAATCCGCTCCAAACTTTAAATCCCCACTTATCTCCAATGCATGTTTGGTGCTAGAGTATGAGAGAGTTTAATCCCCACTTATTCCCACTTATCCTCACTTTTTCCTCAAATTTTAGTGTAATTTTTTCAATCCCCAATACTCTACCCCTACCTAGTGGATTGGGGATGGGGTTTGTACATGATTATCAGACACAACCAGCAACATAGTGTCAGTGTGTGCTTTGGGCTTCAGATGATGTAGTGAATGTTTTTTTTCAGGGTGCAGGAGGAGGGGTTGGATAAGTGGCGAACAAGTGAGGAAACCCAAATGGAGCATATATACCTTGCTAGTGTTTCGAAAGACTTGTTTCAGAGTTCAGGATTTGAGAAGGTCAAAGCCTAGGTTACTAAAGGCTTAATTTCTAAGACATCTCCAGCGGGGTGACCAAAAACGGCGACCCATACGGTCCATTTTGGTCCATTTGGGTCGCTCCGCAGATAGATTGTGTGTCACGGTTCAGCCAGCCAAGCCAGTGCGCCCTGTGGCTCACCCATTCGATCCGGTGTAGGGAAATTGCATAGAAATTGCATACATATTTGGAGATAAATTTTCTTAAAGCGAATTGGTACAGTAAACTAGAAAGTAATAAAAACATAACAGAAGACTACGTCGTCTTGATCTTGCCCTCCCCTAGTCATCTCCGTCGGCGTGGTAGTGGCAGTGGCACATGATCTCATCGAAGAACCTGACGGTGACCATGTCGTGGCCTTCGTACTTGAAGACAACGAAGTGCCCGACTTCAATGGAGTGCACGTGGGTGAAGTGCCGCCAGCCGTTGTGGAGGAGCAACTTCCCTTGGCCGTCGACCAGCACCTCCATGGACCAAAGGACGGTCGCGCCACTGGAAACATGCAGTACGACATCGTGGGGCTCTTGCCCATTGACCATTGACGCGCACCTCTGGGGCACCTGTCCCGGTCCATGCCCAGGTGGATGGTGATGTCAAACTCGAAACCGGAGATCAAGGTTGATGGTGATGGGGCCGGGCGATGATGGTGGGGACGGCGGTGGTGACGGGACGGTGGTGGCTGATTCTGGCCTCTCCCACTATGCCTTCCTCAGCGACCTCGGCCTCGACCAGGGCCCAAAGGCCGTCCTCGAGCCTATTCCGCCAGCCATTGCTGCTGAGATGTATGTGGTGGTGGTGGGGAATGGAAGAAGATGTTGTGGAGAAAATGGCCGTCGATGTCCTGCTTAAAAAGGCCATGGGCATTGGATGTTGGCGCGTAGGCTGAAACGACGACATTGGTGAAGGCGGGCGTCAGGTGGGGCGGCCATAGCAGGAGCGCAGGCGTCGGGCGGCGTGGACAACTTAATTTAGGGTCAGCCTACTTCTGTCGATGCCTAGAGGAAGAAGGTCTTTGGGCCGCTGCCATGCGGGCCCTCGTTCCGCGCGGGCGGACACGTGAGGACACCTGCTCTGTCGACGCATCGGTTTCCCTATTTTTGGTGGGCGGGTGGGCTGTGGCAGATGGGTTGGTCTGTTTGGGTCGCTCCGCTGGAGAATGCGCGGCCGGTCCGCATGTCCGTGCGGACCGTGTCGGAAAGGCCAGGACCCGATAGGTCGACCCGTTGGAGATGCCCTAATAGTTTCTTGTGCCATTGTGTATGCTAAGTTCAATACCAGTATAACTGACTCCTTTAATGCTCCTTTCGAGAAACCTTTTACCATCAGATGGCAATCGGATTTGCATTTACATAGGTTCGTTACTAGCTGATTGGTACTCAGACAAAGAGAAAAGTAGTAAAGAGCCTATATATGCTTTCCCCGCTGAACTACTGAGACATGAGAAAAGTTTGGAGTGAGAATCAGAGTAATCCAAGTCACAAAATAGAAATCTTGAGAGGATAGGAACATGCTGAAGTTGTGGATGATGCAGATATGATCCAGAGAAAATACAGCATATGGATTAGGCTATTAAATAGGGTATGTTGAATCGTCATCGCTCAACTACCCTAAATTGGACCACTGTGGAATGCACACATATTCTACATACGGGCCAGGTCTCACCTTAACCCTATGAAAAGCTAATCACTGCATTTTGCCCCGCGAGAGGAACCGCTCCCACGAAACAGGAACCGCTCCGACGGGGCGATCTGCCGGCAAACTACACCGGCCAGCCGCTGGTCCCTGCCTTCTCCGTCGGCCGTTCCGGCAACAGGAGGGGGTGGGGACCCCGGAGTATCGGCTTCGGCCAGTAGTTATTGGCAAGTGTTTTCTTGGGGCACCGTTCTATGGAGAAGATTGCGTCGCGTCGGAATAATTTGCCTCTGCTCTTTCTCCATCTCGGCGTCGCTCTAACCGGTGACGTCGGAGGGCAGGTGGCCTGGTCTTCTTGCCGGTCTTCGGATCTGGTAAGATTCGTGTCTGGCGGTTGGCGTTCGGCACTCTCGCGGGTGACGGTTGCGTTGGCTGCTGCAGTTATGTCTGGCGTCTTGCAGTTGGGTGTGAGGATGACGGCAGGCGGCAGCGTTTGTCTTCTTCGACTGAGTCTGGAGATGATGACGGTGTTGGGATCTGCTGACCATGGGGAAGATCCCCGGCCGACGTGCCACAAAGTCTCGGGCTCGTCCTCTGCGACGACCCAGTTCATCGGCTCAAAAAGCATCATTGAATGCGATGGTGCTCTCCCAGATCTAGGTGTGGTGGTTGTTCGTCTTTTTTTCCAGCGCTACCATGGTGGCAGTGGAGAAAGATGGACGATGTTTCGGCGAGGCACAGTTTTCTCCAAGGGTGAACTTGTAGTTTTACTTCTTGTGAGTTTTCTTGTGCAAAGTTGCTTGATGCAAATGTTTGTCTTGTGTGGTGACCATATGTGTAATCTCTGTAAACAGATTATCTAATGAAATATATGGTTACATCAAAAAAAAAAAAAAACCCTATGAAAAGCTCTATAACTTGTTAGCTTGATCAGATCTTGAACCATATAATTTTGGTTTAAGCAGTAACAGGAAGACACTTCTACAAACTAAGGTTACCAGACATTGCTGTAAAAAAACGGATTAAAAAACATACAGCATTTTAGAAGTTTCAGAATTTAGCGTTTGAGAATTAAACAAACACGTACATCACCTACTTTTATAGTGACTTCATTCTTAGATCTTAAGGTAGGGCGAAGAGTACTCAATTTCGAAAAGGTCGCCACACCGCCTTTGGGAGCTTAAGGAGAAGTTGTAGAAAGTTTGGAGAAAAATCTAAAGTTTGCTCGAAATGTACTATAAAAAGAAGTTGTACAAAGTTTGCTCCAAACCCTCTTAAGAGGCGGCACAAAAGGACACTTTCAAGAACCAACTCTTTTGAGTTTCGATCCCTCATTATACTCAGCAATTGATTACAACATTTAAAAAGTGCATGGTATTATGAAATTATATTTCATGAAAAATAGTACAACAACGTTTTACCTAAATGTCTGTATATCTTTTGTAGATCCCATTTTATTCAAAATAATTGAAATTTTTAAGCTTGACTTGTCAAGCTACATAATGTTTGGTCAAAATGTAACATTTTGTTTCCGGAATATAATCTTGATGGCCTTGTAGTTACTTTTTGAATCTTGGCGTGGATTGTAGTTATATTTTAAACGAGGGACTTGGTAAATAATGAATTGGCCTAGAAGAAATAGGAGGTGCGTGAAAGTGCATATATAGTAGCAATGAATCAAGCACCCAACCGGTTTTTTTTTTGAGAAAAAGTTGGCACTTTATTGATCACAACAAATCATTACACAGAGTCTTCCGGATACAATCCGGAGCAAAGTTTCTGAAAACAGAAGAAATAAAAAGCTCCGCAGAACGTGCTAATATGTGTGCCGACTCATTACACTGACGACGAACATGAGAAACAGAGAACTCATTAAAACCAGTAGCGATGGTCTTGATGTCTTGCACGACCACGCCTACGTAGCTCCTGTCCTGCACCTGAGAATTAATGCGTTGGAAACGAAAGGCAGTCTGAAACTACCTGAATCTTGCTGAAACCTTCATCGGTAGCTAAGGAGACAGCGCGGCGCATCGCCAACGCTTCTGCTAACTCAGGCGCCGTAACCCCATCAAGAAGCTCGCTGCAGCCAGCTAAGCACATACCGAGGTGGTTCCGGATTACGACGCCAACTCCCATCTTACCAGATAAAGGGAAAAGGGTTGCATCAACATTGACATGAACCTTGTCTTCAGGCGGCGGATTCCATCGTGCAACAGAAGTTATGGAGTCATGCCTAATAGAAGGGTCAGGTTTGAAAAGATGCAGCTCAATTAGTCCAGCATAAGCTCTGATTTGTTCAGAAACAGAGTGTGGGCTTCTCATTAGTTCGCTATTTCTGGCTCCGTTCCTAGAAGTCCAAAGATGCCACACAACCACAGCGAGTACCATTTTCTCACTGTCCGTAGTCCTGAGCAGAAAATCATGCAGCCAGGTTTTTGGACTAGTGACCGTCTTCCTCCTTAATTTGATGCCATAGATAGGTTTGATTTCTTGCCAGACTTCCGTGGCAAACTGGCAGAAGAGGAATACATGTTCGATACTCTCTTCACGATTGCAGTAGACACAGGAGCTTGCGGCTGGAATGTGTCTTCTACAAAGTTGAACTCCCGATGGCAGACAATCATGTGCAAAACGCCACAAATTAATCTTCATCTTGCCGGGAGCTTTAATGGCCCAGAGCTTCTTCCACAGAACCATCTCTGCTTCAGTTTCCGAGCTGGCACCACCACCCTGTCTGCTGCGGTCTAGAAAGAATTTTTCAGTTCTTGCAAGATTATAAGCCGATGCCACAGTGTAGTCGCCAAAACGAGTGGCAGGCTAGGAAACGAAATCGTCCCCGCCTCTTCGACTGATAGGAATTTGAAGAACCTTGGTCGCTATCTCCTCTTCAAAAACGGTATGCACAACCTCTGCATCCCAAGAACGGCGATCTTCAGACAACAGAAATTCGACCGTTGCGCCATCAGGGATCGGCGTTAGGGGAGTAAACGACCCAGGCTTGACGTCCGGTATCCAGCTATCAGTCAACACACTGATCTTTCTTCCATCTCCAACACTCCATCGGTTTGAGAACATCGTGGCATGCATTTTGAGTGGACAAACTGTTTGCCCTATGCTTCGTGGAGATCGAATGTCAGCTCAAAGTGTTAACGGTGATGATACCACTACTAGGGCACACAAAACCGGCAGAAACCCCCATGTTTTAGTGACATATACTCCCACCAGACCAGCCGCTTCCAACGTTATATGGACCCCTATGGTTGCACAGTTACTCATGTGAGTACACACTTGCATGACGCTAACCATGCATTTGCACCTAGGCACGCGTACGTGTAAGTACGCAAGTGCGACGGACACTTGCAGTAACGCCAGTCGAGCAAGACGCGGCAGCAGCGAGCAGGTACACGCCAGTACGGTAGTTCTCCAATCCATGGCGTGATACTGCGGGCGCCAGTTCTGCCGCCATACCAGGTCTCCAAGCGAGCCGAACGGCGCGAAGCCGCCGGCATACCCTTCGATAAGGAAGTCGCCGGTACAACCAGCGCTATGCTCGTCTTCTTCAATCCTAACGCCGGCACTGATGAGTGATGCTGACATAGATGCCCGCGATGCCGGAGAAGGCATAGGGGCCGTTGTTGCGGTAGCCATCGCTGATGCCCGGTAGGTTCCCCATGCCTCCCACGCCCACGAAGAGGTGTTGAACGTTCTCGCCATCTGCAGAAGCAACGGTCCTGGCTGCCACCACGGCGTGCGCTTAAAGCGCGGATCACAGAAGGACGTACGGCGGCGATGCTCTTCGCCACGACTCTACAGTTTACCAGCTAGCTGTATTGATTGTACGTTTGCTCTCTCGTATTCGTTTGTGCTGTGTGCATGAGATCATTGCTACTGCTCCACTAGTGTTGTGGTGGATCGAGATCGTGGTTTAAGTAGACGGCGGGGCGGAGCGAGCCAACGAAGTGGAACAGAGACCGGGAAGGTGAAGCTTGTAAATGAGGCTGGCCAGAGCCCAGGACACCGTGGGTGCTGACCTACCGATTCTTCTATGGTTGCTGCGGGAGTTTTATTTTTTAGTTTTTTTTCTCTTTTTTAGCTACGTGCATCTGTACTACCACTAGTTGAATTTCCTATTCGCTATTTTGCTATTCCAATTCATTATCGGAGAAAACAATAGTTGAATAAAAAATAGTGGAAAAAAGATTACAAAAACGCCTTAGCAGCTGGAAAGGGAAATTGTTATCCTTGGAAGGAAGATTGGTACTCATCAATTCGGTACTGACTAATATGATATTGTATATGCTATCCTTCTTCCTTATACCAAAAGGAATACTGAATAAACTCGATTACTGTCGATCCAGATTCTTTTGACAAGGGGACAACGAGAAAAATAAATATCAACTGGTTAAATGGAGTATAGTTTGTAGTCCCAAAGATGTGACTTGGAAGTCAAGAATTCAGCCCTGCTAGGTAAATGGTTGTTCAAGCTCCTTACCGAGGATGGGATTTGGCAAACTATTCTTAGGAGAAAGTATATCGGCTCGAAGACGTTACCCCAAGTGATTTGGAAACCATGGGATTCACACTTCTGGGCAGTTCTCATGGCGACAAAGAAATTCTTTTTCCGCCATGGCACTTTCTCAATTAAGAATGGAGCACAGATACAGTTCTGGGAAGATATTTGGTTAGGCAATGCACCCATATGTGAACAGTATCCTGTCCTGTATAGTATTGTTCGTCGCAAAAGTGATACCATTGCCACGGTAATGTCTACATCACCTCTGAATGTGACGTTCAGATGAGTCTTGCTTGGGCAAAGGCTATTGATATGGAATTCCCTAATTCACCGGCTGGGAGATATACACCTATCGCCTGAACCGGACGAATTTAGGTGGAATCTACATGTAGATGGCACTTTCTCGGTAAAATTACTATACAATGACATACTTCATTCTGACATACCAGTTGATAATAATAAGGAATTTTGGAAGATGAAAATACCACTAAAAATAAAGATATTTGGATGGTATCTTTGTCGGGGGGTTATCCTCACCAAGGACAATCTTGTTAAGCGAAACTGGCATGGAAGTACTAGGTGTGTGTTCTGTCAACATGACGAAACTATTAAACACCTTTTCTTCCAGTGCCAATTTACGAAATCTGTATGGTCAATCATCCAAGTAGTGTCTAGCCTATATCCTTCTGTTATCACCAGAATTTGACCGGATCAGAGGTGGGCCGCGATTGGAGATGGGCTTGAAGAATATACATGGAAGGAATACATGAATCGGCCTTATATGCAAAGTTTGGGCTAGTTTGCCCGTGTATCTGTAATATAGTAGGATACGTGTCGATTAGATAGAGTTTGGCTCGTGCCCAGTTGGGATTATTCCCACGTTAGAAAGTCTACGGACTATAAATATGTATCTAGGGTTTATGAAATAAACAACAATCACGTTCACCACAAACCAATCTAGGCGCATCGCCAACTCCCTTGTCTCGAGGGTTTCTTCCGGGTAAGCATCATGCTGCCTAGATCGCATCTTGCGATCTAGGCAGTACACGTTTATTCGCTGTTCATGTGTTGCTCGTGATGAAGCCCTGTTGATGGCGAGCAACGTAGTTATCATAGATGTGTTAGGGTTAGCATTGCTTCATCGTATCATATGCTTTCGTCCGTGCAACCCTTAGACGTCTAGCCGTCCTTACACCTATCTTAGGTGTAAGGGCGGCACCCCGCTTGATCATTATTTAGTAGATCCGATCCGTTATGATTGCTCCTTGTTCTTCGAGGATTAGTTTAATATCTGCATAGTTAGGCCTTACAAACGGGTTGAAGGATCCTAGTGGCGCGTAGGGTGTAGTTTGCTAGCCCTAGACAGGATGTTCCGGGGATCAACTTCATGTTGGTTTTTAGGCCTTGTCTAGGGTCGGTTTACGATCACCGTGCGTGGCCGCCAGGCTCAATCACGAGTAGGATGTTCCGATTATGTGGTGAAAACCCTAAATCGTAGTAGGTCGTTTTAGCTTTATTTTGATCAAGCAGGACCACCATCTGATCGTACACCTCGTACAGATCATGGGTGGATCGGCTCCTTGATCCGATTCACAGGACAACCTGAGAGCCGATCGAGGCTCGTATTTAATGTTTACGTGTATGCCATGCAGGAAACTAAGCGAGGCACATCCATCACCTTCCTGACCAGGTATAGGTCAGGTGGCACGCCCTGCACCAGCATCGGACGTGCGTGCCGAGTCTTTGCGGGCCGTCGCTCGGAGGGACCAGGGTCAGCCGCAGTCCCGGGAGCCTTCCGGCTCTATCGTGTTGCCCGTCGCTGCTCGCCGGTGGGTTTCGACCGCAACACATTCTCGGCACGCCCGGTGGGACGGTCTTCGACATCAACCGCATCGCCATCTACATCTGAGATGGCGGAAGGCACTCCAGTCACGTACGAGGATCTGACCGAGGAGCTCAAGAAGAAGTATGACGAGGTCAAAGGAATCCTCGAAGCCGACCTCATCGGCTCTTTTCACAGAACCCGCTCACATGGCATTAGGTGGAAAGGGTTCTCACCTGAAAGCGCGCTCGATGGAGTGGACCTGTCCGCCCCGTCAGAAGAACGCACCAGGTCTCTGCGTCAGGAGATTAACTTCATGGTAGCTCATTCGCTGCACCGCCATTCTGAGAGCCTGGTGAACACTTTGGAGCGTGTCGCTCTTCGCGTGATCCAGGAAATCATGAGGCATCAGTACTCTCCGTCTGGATTAGCTCTAGGGACTCACCCAGGAGAAATGCCACTCCAGTCCCGACCACCGCTGCCATTCGCGTTGGCAGCACCAGAAGTGCCGAATTCACCGGCATACACCGTTGACATGGTGGAGTGCACGTACCCTGGGAGGTGTCAGCCAAGATTCTCGTTCAACATCAACATGGTAGGACTTGAGCACCACCCTGGTAAGGACAGAGACGAGGGCAGCTGCTCTCATAACGAGGACCAAGAGGAAGCCGTTCCACGCGATCGGTTCCGGCACTTCCCAAAAATCCTGGTTACAATCAAAATGAAGGCCGATTCCAGCAATCGGCCCGTATTATCCTCACCACACGTTCTCCCTGTGTTCGGTGTCGACCTCACAGGTGACGGAAAGCTAGGGTATGGGTTTACATCGGCTGATGAGCTAGAAGAAGTCGACATCGGTCCTGGGGATAAGCCGCGACCAACTTTTATCAGCAAGAAGTTAGATCCACATCTTAGGAGTCAGATGATAGCTCTGTTAAAAGAATACCCAGATTGCTTTGCATGGGATTACACAGAGATGCCTGGGTTAGACAGGAGTATCATTGAACATCGGCTCCCCCTTAAGAAAGGATTTCGGCCGTTCCAACAACGAGCACGTCAGATGAAGGCCGAAATTCTGGAAGAGGTCAAGAAAGAGATCGAGAAGATGTTGGCCGCTGGGTTCATCAGGCCATGCAGGTATGCTGAATGGATCTCCAGTATCGTACCTGTAGAGAAGAAAGACGGCCGATGGCGTGTGGCCATAGATTTCCGAGATCTCAACAGAGCCACCCCAAAGATGAATATCCGATGCCGGTGGCAGAAACGTTGATCAATGCAGCTGCTGGCCACAAGGTGTTGAGCTTCATGGATGGCAACGCCGGCTATAACCAAATCTTCATGGCTCCAGAAGATATACACAAGACCGCATTCAGAGTACCAGGGTCAGTAGGCTTGTTTGAATATGTAGTCATGACCTTTGGGTTGAAGAATGCTGGTGCAACGTACCAAAGAGCCATGAATTATATATTTCACGATCTGATCGGCAAGTTGGTGGAAATCTACATCGATGATGTGGTGGTCAAGTCTGTCTCCATGGAGGGACACTTGGATGATTTGCGACGCATCCTAGACCGAACTCGGAAGTTCGGACTGAGAATGAATCCAAAGAAGTGTGCTTTTGGTGTGACGGCCGGTCAGTTCCTAGGTTTTCTGGTTCATGAACGGGGAATTGAGATCGGCCTGAAAAGTCAAGAGGCAGTGCGTACCATGCAGCCGCCTACCACCTCTTATCGGCAAGATCAATTTCGTCCGACGATTCATCTCTAACCTGTCAGGACGAATCGAGCCGTTCATAGCATTGGTGAAAATTAAATCTGATGACGAGTTTCACTGGGGGGCAGAACAGCAGCGGGCGTTTGACGAGATTAAGCGTTATCTGACAACGCCGCCTGTGCTAGTTCCGCCCCAACAAGACAGGCCGTTCTACATCTACTTATCAGTAGCTGACACGTCCATCGCTTCGGTGGTGGTGCAACTCTATGAAGGTGTTGAAAAGGTCGTTTTCTACCTCAGCAGAAGGATGTTGGACGCGGAGACAAGGTATCCTGAGGTCGAGAAGCTTTGCCTTTGCCTGTTCTTCACCTGCACCAAGCTTCATCATATCCTTTTGACGGCAGAAATCGTCGTCGTATGCAAGTCAGACGTTGTCAAGCACATACTGTCGGCCCCTGTTTTGAAAGGCCGACTTGGTAAGTGGATGTTTGCGTTGTCGGAGTTCGATCTTCGGTATCAGCCTGCGAAAGCGATCCAAGGGACAAGCGTTGGCCGATCTTATAGCTGAACGGATTAATACTAATATAGCAGCACTATCTGTACGTGCATGGGCTATGTTCTTCGATGGATCGGCTTGTGACGATGGTTGTGGCATCGGCATTCTGCTCGTGTCGCCTCGGGGGGCAACATATTCTTTCTCCATCAGGCTATCTACCCCTTGCACCAACAATGTTGTTGAGTACGAGGCAGTGCGCAAGGGAATGGAGTTGCTTTTGGAAGCCGGGGCAGAGGCAGTGGAGCTTTTTGGAGACTCGAAGTTGGTGATCTCCCAACTCACGGACGAATACAAGTGCGAGAGTGAATCACTTTTTCCATATTGGATGGAATGTTGTGAGCTGATGACACATTTTCGGTACATCAATTTCAATTGGGTCCCAAGGTCTCAGAATACCGACGCCAATGATCTCGCACAGATGGCGTCAGGATACAAGGACATACCAGACGGGTCAGAAGTTCAGGTGCAGTTCCTGGAACAGGATGATTGGAGAGCCGATAACTTCAATTATTTGAAGGATTCGGCTCGGGGGGCACCTAAACGGATAAGATACAAGGCTATGAAATATGTCCTTATAGGAGATGACATGTTCTACAGGACGTTGGAAGGGTTACTACTCAAATGCCTGGGACCAACTGAGTCTAATCGGCTCTTACATGAGGTGCATGAAGGCGCTTGTGGAACTCACCAATCGGCTCATAAGATGAAGTGGTTAATTAGGCGATCAGGGTTTTATTGGCCTACCATGCTTGAGGACTGCTTCAAGTACTACAAGGGATGCCAAGCGTGTCAGATGTTCGGAAAAATTCAGATGGTACCCGCATCAGCGATGAACCCCATCATCAAACCTTGGCCATTTCGAGGTTGGGGCATGGATATGATCGGCAAAATCCATCCTCCGTCGAGAAAAAACCACGAGTGGATTCTGGCTATTACAGATTATTTCACCAAATGGGTGGAGGCCGTTCCCATGAAGAAGGTAAAATCGGAAGATGTTATCCAATTTGTCAAAGAACATGTCATTCATAGGTTCGGGATTCCCCAAACCATCACGACCGATGGAGGTTCGATTTTTGTCTCTAAAGAATTCAGAAAGTTCTGCGATGACATGGGGATTAAGCTAATCCGATCATCCCCATACTATGCTCAAGCCAACGGGCAAGCCGAAGCATCCAATCAAAGCCTGATCAAGCTGATTAAAAGGAAGATTGACGAGAACCCTAGGGTGTGGCATGAGACGTTGTCAGAAGCTTTGTGGGCCTATCGCATGTCATGTCATGGAGCTATAAAGACTTCGCCGTACCAGCTTGTCTATGGGCAGGAAGCCGTATTACCTTGGGAAATTACGGCTGGATCGAGGCGTGTCACGTTTCAGAATGACCTGACACCTGAAGAATATGCAACTCTGATGAGCGACACTATTGAGGATGCAACGGAACTTAGACTTTGGTCGTTGGAGAAGATTAAAGAGAACAAAGCCAGGGTAGCTCGTGCATACAATAAGAAGGTGAGACCAAAGGAGTTTCAAGTTGGTGATCTAGTATGGGAAGCCGTGCTGCCACTAGGAACCAGGGATAAAGCATATGGCAAATGGTCTCCTAATTGGCACGGTCCTTACAAAGTCATCCAGGTTCTGAAGGGCAATGCCTACATGCTTGAACAGTTGGATGGTGTGAAGTTCCCAGTGGCCGTCAATGGCCAACATCTCAAGAAGTATTTCCCAAGCATGTGGGATGATGGGCAGTGAGATATGGAGGCCGATTTTAAATCGGCCAGTAAAAAAAAAATCACAGCCGATGCACAGACATCGACTTGAGAAAACATGCGAAGAGTATGCGAGTACAGCCGATGCACGGACATCGACTTCAGAATAATAAAAGCCGATGCATTGCTATCGACTCTAGAGGAACAAGCTCAATTGAGCAGGTTAACAGATCGGTTTCAGATCAGAGATCATGATATTTGAGATGAATCTCCTAGTGGATTTGCTGAGGAGTTCAGTCTGCGCGTTTAAGGTTGGAGGATGGTTTGGACGTGAGCTGGACCTGTTTGACCGTGCGAATAGGCAACTGCTTGGCCTCAAATCGCGTTTATAGTGCAAGCCGATGCCCGGCCATCGGCTCTCTGTACAGCGACTTCGTTCGACGATCGGCAAAGTTGACAAGAAAGCAAAATTAATTGGGGAATATTTTCTTCATTAATAGTGGGATTTCTTACAAGAAAGAGCCGATTGCTCAAGGAAGGAAGAACAAAAGAAGGGTGTGTTGACCAATCTACTACTACTAGGCCTACACTAGTAGATCCTAGTCTACGGGCCGTCGCTGCCCTCGTCGTCGTCCTCGGAGCTCTCATCGGCACTGCTGCCGGTGGGCTCCTCGTCACTGCTCCCGTAGCCCTCTACGGGAGCTTCATCCTCCTCGTCATCGTCGCTGTCGTCGTCATCCCACCAGGTGCAGAGGCGTTTCGCCGGCGGGTAACCCTAGAGGGAGTCGTCGTCGTCGTCTTCCTTGATGGGGATATGCCCATAGGGGGTGGGTCGCCAGTCCCACTCGCCGTGAAGACGGAGGCCCAGGCGGACCGCCAGTCGCCCAAGCGACTGGGCCCAAAGGCGACTGGGCCGTGATCCTAAGGAGGAGATCTGTGCGACTGGATTAGAAGATTACTTGCAAGAGGGTTAACGAATCCCGGATTAGTAGCAACAGATACGATTCGGAGTTATCGCCATGTAACCCTAGATCGGGGGTGTCTATATAAACCCCCGAGCTTAAACCCTAGAGGGGACCTGATTCGAGATCTAATCTCCCATTGTAAGCTCTCGGCGTAGCCGCCGACTGAGCCCCCCCATTGTAATTCTCCACTGAGCAATAAAGATCTAGCAGGACGTAGGCCTTTTACTCTCCGGAGGGGCTGAACCTGGGTAAAACCCTTGCGTCTCTTGCACCTCGACCCGTAGATGGCGATGTTCCCTTCCCTCGCATCAACGAAGTGCTACCCCCGTAGCATCTGCCGTGGCCACATCCACGACAGTGGCGCCCACCGTGGGGCATGGGACATCAAGCCTCCGAGCTACGGCGAGGCCCTACTCGCCCGTGCGACGGCCGGTTGCTTCCGGCAGGATGATCGCCACCGGCAATTTCTTCCACATCCAGCCGAGCACCTACCGGCCCGCCTCGTCGCCTCTCAAGCACGCCTGGATGGTGCCGATCGGCTCCATCAACCTCTTCGTTGGGCTCGCCGGCGTTAGCGACCCCTCCGAGCCTCGCCCCGGCCGCTCGCACGACCCCTTCGCGCCGGGAAGCTCCTCACTGCTACTCGCCCGGTCACCGGCGAGGTATACGCGGAGGCTGAGGCGGCCCTGGAAGACGATGCCGAGTCGGCGGTCGTGGCACCAACCGCCAACTCCACCATTGCCTCGGCAGCCGCCGACTCCGCCGACACCGCTCCAGCCGCCGACTCCACCGACACCATCCCAGTCATCGACTCCGTCATCGCCGCGATCGACGCCGACTTCACCGACATCATCGCTATAACGTCGGTTGCAGGATCCACCGCTGCGTCCCCGACTGCTCGCTCCGTCGCCACAGCGTCAACCAAGGACTCTATCTCCCTAGTCTCCCACCCGAGCGACTTCGAAGGTGGCTTCGAGGACGACTCCATCCTCTCCCTCTTCGGCAGCGACTCCGACTCGGACTCCGTCGAGGCCCCGCGCTACCGCTACCCGACCGCAGTCTTCATGGCAGGGGGTGAAGAAGAGCACCCAGTCGACGCCTTCACCACTCCCCTCCCTGCAACCGCCACCGCAACCGAGATCGAGGCGCACCGGGCGGCCCTCGAGGAGCGAGAGGAAAAGGAGCTCGCCGAAAGGCAGAAATTTCGCCTCGAGCAAGATGAAGTGAGGGCCGTATCCCACTATCGTCAGCAGCGAAACCGCCGGCGCAGGGAGCGCGCCCGTGCGAACGACTTTCCCAGCGCACGCCTTAACTTCGACGACCCAGACGGAGAAATCCGGGTCGCCCGAATCCAAAACCCTGACATCCCGGAAGGAAGTCGGGCTGCTGCAGATAGAGCGGCGCGCGGAGCACCTCCGCCACCCCCACCACCACCACCCGAAGTTCCTCGGGCAGAAGTCGACGCCAACGGCCTACCACTGCACTCGTCTCCAGCCGACAACGTGTGCAGCTGCACAGGCCGTCCTCGCAAGAATCCCCGAAACGGGAGACGGTGCAATCCTCGTCCAGCACGCCAAGGCTTTGGTAGCCAAGGCATTGGAGCAGCAACACGCCGCAGCCGACTCGCAAGGGCGACTCTATTCGCGTACATCCGTCAGTCGCGCGGCGTCGTCAGACGCGGCAAACCGCGCAATCGTCAACGCCAACAACGGCCCGCCCCCAGCACCGCGCGCGGCCCACTCGTCTAACAACCGAGTCGAGCCGCGCCCCGCGCGGGTGATGGTCGCCGCCAACGGGCAGCCCGTCGACGCCCGAACCCACATCGTCAATGATCAAGAATGGCGGGCGCGCAACCGATTGAACGACCGCCACGCCGATGAAGCCCCGCGCCAGAGCGCGTTCACCCGAATCGGCCCCGCTTGCTTCGGGCCGATGATCAGAGGCGAGCCGTACCCTGTGGGGTTCAAAGGACCCCGCGACATCGAGAAGTACGACACACACATCGACCCTACCGTCCGGATCGACTCGTACGCCATGGCAATGGGGATCCGGGGCCACTCCGAGCTACTCGCAGCACGCTACCTGCCTCTCATGATGGACGGCGTCAATCGCCACTCGGTTCAACACCCTCACCGTCAACGGCATCGACTCCCGGGAAGAAGCCCGCGCCGCATTCATCCAAGCACTTCGCCAGCGCGTACACCCGTGCCACAACCATAGAAGACCTGGATCGCTGCGTCCAAGGCCCGCGCGAGTCGACCCGCCGGTGGGTGCAGCGCTGGCAGGACATGTGGACGACCTCCAGCGGCATCAGCACGGACACGGCAATCTACTGCTTCCGACGCTGCTGCCGGTATGAACCACTAAGCGCCAAGCTCCGTCGCGTCAGCAGGGATAATATCTCAATCTCCGAACTCTTCGACATCGCCACCCGCTACGCCGACGAAGACCCTACAGTCGACTCGGACGACGAGTACGGTCAACGACGCAATCGCCGCCCTGCGCACACGGAGCCCCGGCGTGGCGACTACCGATTCGCCGGCCGGTCTAACAACGGCAAGCGCCGCGGAGAGGGAGGACACAACGAGCTGGTCGCCACCACCGATTACGAGCAGCGCGAGCCAAAATCATTCCGGCGCGACACTCGCGCACCTCGGGAGGATCGGCCCCAACCCAAGCGCTTCGACGCCCGCAGCCTCCTAGACGCACCATGCATCTATCACAGCAAGGAGGGCAAGCCCGCCAATCACATGACGGGAAATTGCTACTCCCTGAAGCAGATAGGAAGAGCCCGCCGCGCCAAGGAAAATGACGGCGGTAACCAGCATAAAGACCGTGCCAAAGACCAAGACCAGCACAAGGGAGAGGGCTTCGGTCGCAGCGCCGGCTCGCTCCACACCTTCACCGGGGTCGGCGACCGGCGGGACAGGAAGGTCCTCGCAAGGGCTGTGGCGGTACACGCAGTCATACTTTCTGACGTGCCCCGGTGGCTTAACTGGTCCGAGCAAAGCATCACCTGGAGCCGCGAAGACCACGCCCCCCGCATCGAGTACCCCGGGCGAGTGGCGCTAGTCGTCAGGCCTAAGGTCGCCGACTACTGGCTACCAAAAACCCTGATGGACGGGGAAGCTCCATCAACATTATGTACTACGAAACCTTCCAGCGGCTTGGCCTACCAGACTCACGCCTCGAGAACACCAAGGTTACGTTCCACGGCATCGTCCCTGGGCGGAAGGCCTTCCCGATCGGCAAAGTGACGTTGCCAGTCACCTTCGGCACGCCCGTGAACTACCGTACCGAGCGGATAACGTTCGAGGTGGTGAACTTCCGCAGCTCCTACCACTGCGTACTCGGCCGGCAGGCGTTCGCCCGCTTCATGGCGACCCCACACTACGCATACAACATGATGAAGATGCCAGGGCCTCGAGGCATCATCACCGTCCACGGCGATCCGGAGATGGCGTTGGAATGCGAGGATGACAGCGCCAAGCTCGCCGACGCCGTCATCGCCGACGAACAAGACAACTCCGCCGAGCTCGCCAAGTACCCAGCCGACCGCAACGACCCCGCCATCCTGGAGAAGCCAACCGAGCTCGACTCGTCCGCAACAACCTTCAAGGCCGCAGCAGGCACTCGCCAAGTAGATCTTGTAGAAAACGATCCAAGTAGGCAAGTTACCATTGGGACGGTCCTGTCCGCCCAATAGGAAAGCGCGCTCATCAAGTTCCTCCGTGAGAATCGAGATATCTTTGCATGGAAACCGTCTGACATGCCAGGTGTCCCGAGAGAACTTGCTGAGCAAAAATTACACGTCGATCCCACCGCGCGACCCGTTAGGCAGGCAATGCGCCCTGTGGGAGAAGAACGGCGACGCGCAATCGCCGAAGAAGTAAACCCGCTACTCGCTGCCGGCTTCATCATAGAAATCAAGCACCCAAAATGGCTGGCAAACCCAGTCCTAGTGCTAAATAAAAACAAGACGTGGCGAATGTGTATCGACTACACAAGCCTCAACAGCGCGTGTCCCAAGGACCCATTCGTCCTACCGCGAATCGACCAAATTATCGATGCGGTCGCCGGGTCCGAGTCGCTATGCTTCCTTGATGCGTACTCCGGGTACAATCAAATAAAGATGGCCAAGGAAGACCAAGAGAAGACAGCATTCATCACGCCCCTGGGCGCCTACTGCTACACGTCCATGACCTTCGGCCTCAAGAACGCCGGAGCAACATACCAGCGGTGCATGAACAGCTGCCTGGAAAGCCAGATCGGCCGCAATGTGCATGTCTACATCGACGACGTGGTGGTCAAATCGACTCGACAGACCGACCTCGTCAGCGACCTCGCCGAAACATTCGCCAACTTACGGCGGTACAAGATCAAGCTCAACCCTTTGAAATGCACCTTCGGGGTTCCATCAGGACAACTGCTAGGCTACGTCGTCTCCAAGCGAGGCATCGAGCCCAACCCGGAGAAGACACTGGCGGTCATGCGCACCAAGCAGCCGACTTGCCTAGTCGACGCGCAAAAACTCGCCGGTCGAGTCGCCGCCCTCAGTCGCTTCATACCCCGGCTCGGAGATAAGGCCATGCCACTCTACCGCTTGCTCAAGAAGTCGGAATCATTCAGGTGGACAGACGAGGCGCAGCGAGCCCTGGAAGAACTCCAGCAAGCTCTCTCGAATGCCCCTATCCTCGCGGCCCCGCTGCCAAAAGAAACCATGCTCCTATACGTCGCCGCGTCGAACCGCGCTATAAGCGCGGTCATGGTCGTCGAACGGAAGGAAGAAGGAAGGGAGCAACTGGTACAACGCCCGGTCTACTACATCAGCGAAGCCTTAATCGAATCCAAGCAGCGGTATCCACACTACCAAAAGCTGGTGTACGCAGTCCTCAGGGCCCAGCGGCGACTGGCCCCTTACTTCCACGAGCACCCCATCAAGGTAGTCGCCTCAACACCACTCGCCGACATCATCCGCAACCGCGACGCAACCGGCCGGATCGCCAAGTGGGCAGTCGAGCTCGGCGTCCACAACATCACCTACGAGTCGCGCCATGCCATCAAATCTCAGGCACTCGCCGACTTCCTCGCCGATTGGGAAGAGGCCCAGCAGCCAAGCTCCCCCGCGGACCTTAAACACTGGACACTGCACTTCGACGGTTCTAAAAATCTCGAAGGGGCGGGCGCAGGAGTCGTCCTCACATCTCCAAAGGGCGACATAGTGAAGTACGTCCTGCAACTTAGATTCGAGCCCTGCACTAACAACATGGCCGAGTACGAGGCGCTCCTACACGGCATGCGAGTCGCAAAAGAGATGGGCGCAACACGGCTGCGCTGCCTCGGCGATTCCGACCTAGTCGCCAGCCAGACCTCCGGCACTCGCGACGCCACCGACGCCAACATGATCGCGTACAAGCGCGCCGTCGACCAAGCCGGCGCTGGCTTCGCCGGCCACGTCGTCGAATGGGTGGACAGGCGCAAGAACGAAGAAGCCGATGCGTTAGCCCGAATCGGGTCCAAGCGACTCCAACCTCCTCCGGGCGTCGTCCTGGACATCCTCAGCCACCCCTCGGTGCGCGCACCACGCGAGCTGGACATTGCCGAGCCACCTGCTCCCGACTCCACCTTAGTCGCACTCGCCGCCGACAGCATCGATTGGACCGAGCCATACATAAGCTACCTTGAGCGCCAGGCACTGCCAATGGATGAAGCCAAAGCACGGGCCATCGTGCGCAGATGCAAGTCCTTCACCATTATCAACAATGAGCTATACAAGCGCAGTGTCTCGGGAGTGTTCCAACGATGCGTCGCTACGGCGGAAGGGCGCAACATCCTGCGCGACATCCACGCAGGGGACTGCGGCCACCATGCAGGCGCGCGTTCAATCGTCGCCAAGGCCTTTCGTCACGGCTTCTACTGGCCAACAGCCCACGAAGATGCAATCGCCCTCGTCCGTTCGTGCGCCGGGTGCCAAAAGTATGCAAGCCAGTCGCACATGCCAGGGTCGGCATTGAAGACCATCCCCCTCACCTGGCCCTTCGCCGTCCGGGGGCATGGACATGGTGGGAAAATTCAAAACGGCCCCGGCGGATATACTCACCTCCCGGTGGCGGTGGACAAGTTCACCAAATGGGTAGAAGCAAAGCCCATAAAGAAGTGCGACGGGAAGACAGCCACAAAGTTCCTACGCGAGCTTATCTATCGGTATGGCTACCCTCACAGTATCATAACCGACAATGGCACCAACTTCGCTAAAGGGGAAATGGCTGACTTCGCGAAGAGAAGGGCATCCGACTCGATCTCGCCTCGCCGCCCACCCCGAGTCGAACGGCCAAGCGTAAAGGGCAAACCAGAGCATCCTTCACGGACTCAAACCGCGCCCGGTCGTGCCCCTAGAGCACGCAGCCGGTTGCCGGCGGAGGAGCTCTCTTCGCACTATGGGGCATCCGCACAACGCCTAACAGGTCAACCGGCTTCACGCCTTTCTTCCTGGTGTATGGCGCCGAGGCCGTTATGCCTACGGACATCGCCTACGACTCGCCTCGGGTCGCCAACTACGCCGAAGAAGACAACGAGCGAGCTCGCCAAGATGACGTCGATATCCTCGACGAGGCCAGAGACCTCGCACTCTCCAGAACCGCCATCTACCAGCAGGACCTCCGTCGCTACCACAGTCGCCGTGTTCGGAGTCGCTCCTTCCAAGTCGGCGACCTGGTACTCCGGCTAATCCAGGACAAGAAAGGGATGCACAAGCTGTCCCCGCCCTGGGAAGGACCGTTCGCCGTCAGCCGCGTACTCGGCAACGACTCCTACTACCTCATCGACGTCCGCAAGGACGACAAAGGCGAGCCACTCACCAAAGAGGTGGAGCGTCCCTGGAACATCAACCTCCTCCGACGGTTTTATACCTAAGGACAAAAATGTAGCCCGAAAATTCAGAGGTTAATAAAAATCGCCGACCATTTTGATCTCCAGCTTCGACTGCCCCTCCCTCACCCGCCAGATATCCCCATCTCTCATCCCGGTACATACCGGCCCAGTCGCCGCGATAAGCGACTAGGTACTGAGAGACCTCCGGTCGCCGCTGCTGGAAGAGCGAAGTCCACGATCGGCCAAGTAGCCGAGCTAACAAGAGCATGATGGCGTGACCGGGCGCAACACCAGGTCCGGCCACCCACCACCCCTTACACCGTCGGGTGAAAACGGCGACTGGAACCCACAGCAGGGCCGCATGCTCGGCCAGCCCCACGGGCCACGGCGACCGTCTTGTGCTACGATATACAGCACACCAATGCCCTCCTCTACCTTAGGCTGGCGAATTGCGTGGCTAAGTACTTCGACTAGGGACCCCGCAAAACGGACCCGCGGCTCGCCAAGGAAAATACGCCCGCAATGACCCCCTTTGGAGTCGCCTAGCGACCGGCTCACGCGAGCCACGACGAGTGGCGCGCTACACCCGAACAGCGCAAACTACAACTCACCGCTACTCCACCCATGAGGCTGCTATTCGTACTATAATGACTACGTACTTGCGACTGGGGACGCCCAGCTCGAAAAGGAAAACAGTCAAGTCAATAGCCTTCATCGGGGTCGCAAGGCGACTGGCCCGAAGGCCATGGATAGTCGGAACCAACTCCAACGCATCGCCGCCACAAATAACGCAAATTCAAAAGCAACCACCAAATTATATTTAAGCAAAAGTTATCACTGTATTTACAACTGACACCCGCTCGCGGGAATCCAAGCTACTTCTTACACAGGGACTCAAGAAACTACGAGGACGACCCCGGAGCCCCCTCTACGACAGGCTCGACGCCACCATCGCCGTGACGAAACTTCGGCGTGTACAGCACGACCGGATATGTCGACAACGAGCCGGCGGCCGCGGCATGGAAGAGGCGCTCCGCGGGGTAGTCCACCGGGCCTGGCTCCTTCTCCGCGTCCCCAGGCGCCGCTTGGCTGGGGATGTGAGTCTCCAAGTCCGCAGTCGCCAGTACTCGGTCGGCAAAGGGGCGTACCGCATCCATCAGCCGCAGCACTTCGGCAACATCGAACTCGCCAGTCTCCGAGGGGAAGCCAGCGGTGACCTCCTCCACGTCGAACCCCTCAGAGTAGTGCGCCAGCACCATGCTCAGAGCCATGGTAATGCCAACGCGGCAGGAGGAGCGGCGAAGCCAGTCAACAACAGCCGGAATGTTGGACACGGCCTTGAAGACGGACGGCGTGTCCCGCGGAATCACCTCCCGCGGACTCAGGTACTGGAGCGCGGCCAGTATCTCCCCCGCACAGGCGATGATACGCGCGGTCGCGGTCGACAGGCATTCCCGCGGAGTCGCCGTCTCCACGAAGTCGCACGTACCTGCAATCAACAACACAAAGGAAAAAATGAGAACTCCCCTTCAACGCCGACTCGCCATGCTCGGGGACTGGCCCCCGAAGTCGACTCGCCATGCTCGGGGACTGGCCCCCGAAGCCGACTCGCCATGCTCGGGGACTGGCCCCCGAAGTCGACTCGCCATGCTCGGGGACTGGCCCCGAAGCCGATTCGCCATGCTTGGGGACCGGCCCCGAAGCCGACTCGCCGCGCTCGGGGACTGGCCCTCGAAGCCGACTCGCCACACTCGGGGACTGACCCCCGAGGCCGACTCGCCACGCTCGAGGACTGGCCCCCGAGGCCGGCTCGCCACGATCGGATGCTCGAATCCCCGGCAAATAAACAGCAAGCGCGAAGACAGGAACTTACCAAGAATCTGCCGCGACATCTCTCTGACGAACGCCTCGAAGTTGGTCTTCTCGGCCTGCACCGCCAGGACGATGCCCTCGGACGCCTCCTTTTCCGCAGCAAGCTCCTTGGCGTGCTGCTGCTTCAAGGCCGCAACCTCCTCCCGCAGAGACGCGGCAGCCCCACGCGCGGAGTCCCGCGCTTCAGTCGCGGCCGCCAACTTTCCCTTGTACTCGGTGATGACGTCTTCCAGTTCCCGGCCCTTCTGCTCCAGGACCTTCGTCAGATCCGCCACCTCCGCCTTCGCCCTTTTCCGGGCCTCTTCGGCTTGCTGCGCCCGGAAGTCGGCTTCGCGGTAGAAAGATTCCTTGACGAATCCTTCCCGAGCCTCGGCAAGAGCCTTTGCCTGCGCCTCTGCTGCAAAAAATAGAAGATGGTGAGAACGAAAGTTCAGTCAGTGGCTAGTGATACCGAAAGAGGAAGGCGAGCGGGCGTGACTTACCGCCCGGAGCAATCAACTTCCGGTTCTTTTGAGCCGCCTCCTCCACGAGCGCGGTCAATCGCTTAACCTCCGCCTCGCAAAAATCCAAAAACAATGCCAAAGGTCAACAAAGGAAAACCAGACGGACAAAAGGAGACTCGACTCGCCCCTTCAGACCAAGTCGACCCTCGGGGACTGGGGGCGACTAGACTACGAGTTCAGAGACACTCACCGCGTGTGCTTCACCAAGCGCCGTGTGGAGCTCAGCGAAGGTCAAGGAAGAAGGCGGCGGATGGCGCGACCCGGCCGCCTCTCCCGCCTGCGTCACCGCCTCAGTCGACGGCGCCTCGCCCGCCCGCGTGTCGGCGTCATTGGGCGGGGCTCGGTCCCTGGCAGCCTTGGACCGGCGCTCCTTCAGTGGCTCCGAGAGGCCGCCCTTCTCGACGACGTTATCCTCGACCTCGGGCGCCTTCTGCCCCTCGGTCGACCCAACGACCGCCGTCCCCTTCTCCACCATGGGTGGAACGACGTCCGGTCCGGTCGCTGCACTCGCCATACCCCCGTGAGCCATGCTGGGTAGAGGAAAGACCTTGGCGGTGGGCTCGGCGTGGCTGGCGCCCACCTTCTCAGCTTGGCTCGCGGTGGCGGGCTCTTCCGGAGCCGACCCCGCGCCCCCAAGATCGGACGGCGCCGCTTTCCTCTCTGCGGCTTTCTTCTTCGCCTCAGCCGCCCTCGTGGCCGCCACCCCAGCCACGGCCGGCTTCACCAAGGTCTTCTTCTTGGACCTACAGGGAGGCAAGGTGAGTCGACACCCAATCCCGCCACAAGGAGAACAAGTTTGACAAGGAGCACTTACTTCACGGTGGGGATTGCTTTTACGCCGGGGCCGGCTCGAGCTCCCGCATCGATCGCGTCCTTCAAGGGGCGCTGAAGCCTCATGGAACCCTCCAGGAGAGTGGGGCGCAGGCGCTTCGACAGCGGCTCGGCCCCTTCCTTGGAAGGCTCCGCCTCGCCCTCCGGGCGAGAGGTCGCCTCCTCCTCAACCGCGCCCTGGGACGAGGACCGGCACTCCTCTTCGTCCCGCGCGGGAGTCTGATGAAGTCTCGCGCCTCGGAGTCCGACTCGGTGCGCTCCTCCTCGTCGTCGACCTCTTCCTCTTCGCCTTCAGTCATTTCTGGTGGCTCCTTCCCGGCAAGGGGGGGAAGGTGGTCAGCGATCTTCTGCCAGCGCTACATTTGAATCAAGGAAACGAGTCAGAAAAGAAGAGACGCGGCCAAGCCGTGCGGAGTCACTGTACTAAATATTACCTGGGGCGCCGGGGTTTCTTCGGAATAGGGCTGCAGGCCGTCCTCGAAGGAGGTAAAGGTGGCCGTGGTGATCTTGGCGAGCGCCTTCCGGTACTCGCTCTCGTCCCACTCAGTCGCTGTCGACCGGGTGCAGTCGTTTTGCCCCCGGTATTCCAACATGGGGTGAGCTCGGCACCGCAGGGGATCAGCCGCCGGCCAAGCCAACCGCTTGTACATATCGACCGCCGTCGAGCCGCTATCCTTCGGCGCCTGGATCGCTTGGCGCATCTCCTTCACCACCTCCTCCTGCTCGCGCGGCAGCGACCGGACATTGAGGCGCCGCGGGACGCTTGGCTCGGGGCTGTACTGGGGAATGCAGACCTCGCCGGGGGGAGTGTACTCCTTGGCATAAAACCAGAAGCGGCGCCACAGCGACTGCGCCTTCTTGGGGAGCGCCATGTCGATGAAGCTTTCCCCGGACTTCACCTGGAAGGTGATCCCACCGTTCGGGATGAGCGCTTCGCTGTTCTTGCTGGCCCGAGTCGCCCGCCCGTGGAAGATGGACACCCACAGCGGGAAGTAGGGCGGACAGCCCAAGTAGCATTCGCACAACGCCACGAACGAGAAATCTGTTGGACGCTGTGCGGCCCGAGGTCGGAGACCTTGATGCTGTAGAAGGCTAGCAGCTGCCGGAGGAAATCGGAGGTGGGGAGAGCGAACCCGCGATCGAGGAAGCTCAGGAAGAGCACGAACTCCCCGGGCCGCGGGAGGGGCTCCACCTCGTTCGCCGGCGGAACTCGCCATCGCTCTTTGTTGAACTCTGGGATGACCCCGGAAGCGACGTACGGGAGGAGAGACTCTCGCGTGACCTTCGACTTGCCCCAGCCTTTCGTCGCCATGGATGCGTGTGAAGCTTGGAATGAAGATGAGATGGGGAGAAGATGGGAGAAGAATGCGGAGGAGTGGTGAACCCTAATCCCGGGGCGACCCTTTATACCGCCCGCACTCGCCCGCATTAAGGATGAAATCCGTTCGTTAATTCGTCCCGGAATCGCCGCCCCGCAATCAACGGTCAAGATCTGCGCCGGTTCAGGCTGAATAGCCGTTAAACTAGCCGTTAGCGGTCATGTCAGGTCCAACGGTCAACAACATGCAAACGGTTCACGCCTCGGTCAACGTGAAATCCAGCCGTTGGCTCCTCCACGTGTCTCTGTGGTGAATGCGCGCCGACTGGCCAACGACGACTGGCTAACGCCGACTGTCATACGCCGACTGGCCAACGACGACTGGTTAACACCGACTGTCATACGCCGACTGCCTGACCAAGGTCTGGCGATTGGAGACTGGCACCGAACCCGCAACTTTATCTTTGGGAGCCCGGAGGCGATTCAACTTGATCCATGACTGCGCCTCTCCAAGGCTTGCCATAGATCCGCGCTTCATCACCACCGCGCTCGGGGACTACTGATGGGGATATGCCCATAGGGGGTGGGTCGCCAGTCCCACTCGCCGTGAAGACGGAGGCCCAGGCGGACCGCCAGTCGCCCAAGCGACTGGGCCCAAAGGCGACTGGGCCGTGATCCTAAGGAGGAGATCTGTGCGACTGGATTAGAAGATTACTTGCAAGAGGGTTAACGAATCCCGGATTAGTAGCAACAGATACGATTCGGAGTTATCGCCATGTAACCCTAGATCGGGGGTGTCTATATAAACCCCGAGCTTAAACCCTAGGGGGCACTTGATTCGAGATCTAATCTCCCCTTGTAAGCTCACGGCGTAGCCGCCGACTGAGCCCCCCATTGTAATTCTCCACCGAGCAATAAAGATCTAGCAGGACGTAGGCCTTTTACTCTCCTGAGGGGCTGAACCTGGGTAAAACCCTTGCGTCTCTTGCACCTCGACCCGTAGATGGCGATGTTCCCTTCCCCTCGCATCAACGAAGTGCTACCCCCTGTAGCATCTGCCGTGGCCACATCCACGACATTCCTCCTCCTCTTCCTCAGAGGAGGTGTAACCGTCCCAGGGGAACAAGTCATCCTCGCTTTCCGATTCCAGTTCCCCATCAGCAAGGAACTGGAGATCTTCATCTCCGCTGGTCAAAGACTTGTCGTCCTCGGACCAGACGGAGGAGGCGTGGTCCTCCTGGTCCCACTTCTCTGGTGCGCGTATGTCCTCCGGCGTCGGCTCGCGGGAGGAGGAAGACCGGTAGGAAAGACCGGAGGAGGAAGAGGAGGAAGAGTCCATGGTGGGAGGAGGGTTTTCGAGTACTACGGAGGAACAGAGGATGAGGAGGGGATAGAGAAGCGAGTTGCTCGATGCGGTTAAATAAAAAGGGATATGGTGGAGATTCAATGCCATAGCAGTTTCCGAGGAAGTGGTGCCCGAAAGAAAAAAAAATTTTGCCAGGTCACGCGGAGAAGCGGAGGAGGCAAGGCATCATGATGATAGATACTGCGACGGTTCTGCTCTGCCACGACATGACCCGACGAAGGAAAAGCAGAGTGATTTTGGAATTGTCATTTCCAAAACCAGGGCGGCATGTGTTATCACCAGAATTTGACCGGATCAGAGGTGGGCCGCGATTGGAGATGGGCTTGAAGAATATACATGGAAGGAATACATGAATCGGCCTTATATGCAAAGTTTGGGCTAGTTTGCCCGTGTATCTGTAATATAGTAGGATACGTGTCGATTAGATAGAGTTTGGCTCGTGCCCGGTTGGGGTTATTCCCACGTTAGAAAGTCTACGGACTATAAATATGTATCTAGGGTTTATGAAATAAACAACAATCACGTTCACCATAAACCAATCTAGGCGCATCGCCAACTCCCTTGTCTCGAGGGTTTCTTCCGGGTAAGCATCATGCTGCCTAGATCGCATCTTGCGATCTAGGCAGTACACGTTTATTCGCTGTTCATGCGTTGCTCGTGCTGAAGCCTTGTTGATGGCGAGCAACGTAGTTATCATAGATGTGTTAGGGTTAGCATTGCTTCATCGTATCATATGCTTTCGTCCGTGCAACCCTTAGACGTCTAGCCGTCCTTACACCTATCTTAGGTAAGGGCGGCACCCCGCTTGATCATTATTTAGTAGATCCGATCCGTTATGATTGCTCCTTGTTCTTCGAGGATTAGTTTAATATCTGCATAGTTAGGCCTTACAAACGGGTTGAATGATCCAGTGGCGCGTAGGGTGTAGTTTGCTAGCCCTAGACAGGATGTTCCGGGGATCAACTTCATGTTGGTTTTTAGGCCTTGTCTAGGGTCGGTTTACGATCACCGTGCGTGGCCGCCAGCCTCAATCACGAGTAGGATGTTCCGATTATGTGGTGAAAACCCTAAATCGTAGTAGGTCGTTTTAGCTTTATTTTGATCAAGCAGGACCACCATCTGATCGTACACCTCGTACGGATCATGGGTGGATCGGCTCCTTGAGCCGATTCACAGGACAACCTGAGAGCCGATCGAGGCTCGTATTTAATGTTTACGTGTATGCCATGCAGGAAACTAAGCGAGGCACATCTATCACCTTCCTGACCAGGTATAGGTCAGGTGGCACGCCCTTGCACCAGCATCGGACGTGCGTGCCGAGTCTTTGCGGACCGTCGCTCGGAGGGACCAGGGCCAGCCGCAGTCCTGGGAGCCTCCCGGCTCTACTGTGTTGCCCGTCGCTGCTCGCCGGTGGGTTTCTGACCGCAACACCTTCGACTTGTGTCACCAATGTTTTTGGCAATTGGCTTCATGGTATCGATTCAAGGTTCAAGTTGCTTCTTAGGGTGGGGACGCTTGCAGTTATCTGGGCGCTTTGGCTAAGTAGAAATGACAAGATTTTTAACAATAAAAATTGCTCTATCTTGCAGGTTGTGTACGTATGTACAGGTATTCTTCGTTTGTGGTTACCTCTTCAGCGAGTGGAGAACCGAGACCTGTTTATGGAGGTCTGTACACGGTTGGAGGTTGCGGTGAGGGATACTTTTTCCCTACATGGGTTGCAACATAGTCTACGGATTGAAGCTCCACCCACACCTTAGGCGTCTTATGATTCATCGCTTCGATATGTATTTCGCCTAGTTTTTTGTTTTCCGACTTTCGACTCGATACATATAAACGGGTGTGTGCATCCTAGTTATGCAGAGGCTGGGTGTGTTTGCTTTTATAAGTAATAAATCATCCATTATCGAAAAACTAGCTGAATATCCGTGCGTTGCTACGAAATAACAAATAAAAATGTAAAATTATAATTTTTATATCTTTATTTTTTAGTGACCATACCACAATGGCAGACATTTGCATCTCATAGTCAGTAAGAACAGTAACTTATCTTCCAAAAATCTATATGAACTAACATATGCATTAAATTAGAATAGTGGAATAACAATGTTTTAGTTTAGCCTCAACAGCATTTAAATACTACATGTTTTACATAGGGCCAATAATATTACAGTAAGTCAATAGCTGGCACAGCTCTTGAAAGTCTGCCAAACATCACGAAGCTTTATATGTAAAAGGTTCTTCTGTCTTCACTGCTAGTCCTTAGAATATAGGATAACCAATAAATGATTGTGTTTGATTGTTTAGAACATAAGATAAACAAAAATGTTCCAACTATCAAATAGACTTGTATAACCTGAAGATGAATTCAATCCATACAGTCACCTTCCCTAAGAGCTAGCTATAGTGTTGGGCAGTCTTCAGACACATCAGAACTTGCATCTCCTCAATGAACCCAATGAAGTATCAATCGATATCAGCTGCATATTTTCATAACCGCATGTGTTGGCTCTTGCACCTTGTATCTAAGCAAGAATAACCTCCGCTGAAAAATAAATGGCAGTCTGCTAAACAGTTTACCGGAACGCTTCCACTTCAACATGCAAACATCTTTTGTGTTTGTATTTAGAATTTTTTTGATGAATTTTGTTAAGTTCATCGCACACTGTAGACTTTTTAAAACTTTCTTCCAGATGAAGCCCTATCTCGCCGCTTTACATAACTTTCTTGCTGTAAATGTTCTGTTTTGACATTTCTAAAAGAGTATATCTACATTTTCCTAATACAAAAATTAATGTACGAAGATGTAGATATACTCGTCTACAATACACAATTTTAAGGTCCAGCCATGTAGGTATGCAAATATAGGGAGAGATGAAGATCTAATCTACATGTATCCTCTTTTTTCTTTCGAAAAGGGTATAAAGACACCGTCGTGTGTAAGGCTGGTGCCAATGCACCACCCTACTCTCACCCGCCACGTCAGCTTTTTTCCCCACTCTCACCCTACTCTCACCCCACGGTGCCAGTGCACAGGCTATAGTGTCACCTCTCACTTCTCTCTCCTCCACATCACTATTTCTTTTTTAGATTAAGTTATTTCACTCGATTTTTTGTAGACATTCAAAATAATGCAAGAAAATTATTTTATTCAACTAAAAATGTTACCGATTACATAATAATTAATAAAATTGCATAATAAATTTTAAAAATTACATAATAAATAAAAATTCTACTCCTCTTCCTCTTCTTCCTGGTGCTCCTCGTCCTCTTCATCTTCGAGACCAAGCTCTTTTTCGCACATCTTGATGGCCTTCGCATGTTTGCGCTTTTCTGCTTCGGTCATGTCGTCGGTTGATCGATCTTTCATTTTGTTCCATTGCTTGAATAGCTTAGCCTTCACTAAACCCTTCATCATGTTCCTCATGGCGAAGGATTTACTTCCTACCTCACTGCTTGATGAGGAGTCCTTCCCCTTCCTCCTACCCTTACGTACCGCGGCCTTGGCCCTATCGCGGCCCGTTGGACGCTCCTCCTCCGTCGTCACCTCACTAGAGCTGTACTCACCAGAAAGTCCTAGACGGCTTCTCTTGGAAGTGGACTCGGTTCCACTACCAGTACTATGTTGTCCTTTCCACTTCGCTTCATTGCGAACAGCTTGCCACCAGTGGTGCTTTCTGAACGGCTGAGTCACTCTTTTGTCATTCGCGTACCTCTCCATTGCCGCCTTCATGACCATATCATCGTCTGCTCCACTCTGACGTAACCCCTCTTCTTGGATGTAGTATCCATTGAACAGGGACACCTCCTTGTTGTAGGCGTTCCAATGATCCTTCAGCTGCTTCGAGGTCCGATGACGGGCAGGATCCGAGGTAGAGTTGAAGGTTGTAGCTATCTGACCCCAAAAACTAGTGCCGGTCTTGCAATTACCGGCAACAGAGTCCTTGGACTTAAAAAGCCAAGCATTAACCTACCCCGAAATAGATATTGTTAGTGAAAAATCCAAGCAAGAACCAACCCCGAAATAAATATGTGATGGGTAAGTAAAGTACCAGTTTTTCCTCTTCCGCAACAGTCCAGTCAAGCCTCTTTGCACGCGGTGGTACGATTGTTTCCGCGGCATTGGACTCGGAGCTTGGAGCGGGAGCTTCAGAAGGTGGTGGGGGGTACGAACCATATGGCGCGTATGGATACGGAGGTGGAGGGTATGAACCGTACGAAGGTGGTGGGTACGGAGGTACAGTGTCACTCCCGCTACCTGTAGGTGGAGCAGTTGGAGGTGGTTAGGGGTATGGATACGGAGGCGGAGGGTATGAACCATATGGCGCCGGAGGTGGAGCGTATGGGCCATATGGCCCCGGAGGTGGTGTGCCGGAGGAGTATAAAACTCGGGGAAGCGGCAAAGAACCGACATTGGTGCGACGATGAGTCGGAGAGACACCATCGAGGTCTATTGGTGACCCGTCGTGGATCAGATCCGTGAACATGGTGCAATCTGGTGGAGTCCAACCGGACATGATGGAGAAGATTTGAGAGAGGGAAGGTGATGAATGGAGATGAAATGGGTGTGGAGTGAGTGAAACCATATGGGGGGTATTTATAGGGGGTGGGGATGAAATTTTAGGGTTTTTTGAACCAGCAACGGCTACCCAACGGCTAGCTGACGTGGACGAATCAGAGCGCGCCACGTCAGCTAGCCGTTACACACTACCGCCCCTCTCTCGCCCGCTCTCGCCCGCCTCTAGCCCGCCTACCGCCCGCCTAACGCCCGCTCTCGCCCGCCCCGCTCTCGCCCCGCCCCGCCAACGCTGCCGCCTCGCTCCCGCCGCCCTCTCGCCTCGCTCTCGCCTCCAACGCGGGCGCTAGCCGGGCGGGAGCGGGCGATAGCGCCGGGCGCCCCCGCCGTCGCCTGCCACTCCCGTCTCGCCCCTCTCCCGCCTGCCTCTCGCCCCGCGCCGGGCGATAACGCCCCGCCTCCAGCCTGCAATGGCACCAGCCTAAGTCTGCATAGAATAAGTCTGCATAGAATTGTGCATATAACCTTAGGCTACGTGTATGCATGACAGTGACCACCTGAGCTACATCCCCTACATCCCAAACTACGAGCTACTCACGTCAGGAAGATTTGGGTAGGATCAACTTTTAGATAGGATCTATGAGAACAATTTTTTGAAAATACCAAAAATGTTCAAATATTCTGAAAAAAATGAAAACAAACATCTATGTTACGTGATGATGATTGGGTAGTACTTCCGAGTACTACCCAGTACTACCGGTCTAATTTATTGTGATCGATCTGACCGGTTAATTAAAAAATTAAATTACCATAATTAGGGCTATTGTGGTAATTTCCTTGGCCTAACCCAACCGCACGACTGATGGCTCGCGAGCACGACCTGAGTCCACGATCTCAGTCTAGTGCTGCCGCAATCCACTGCTCCCTACCACGCCGCTCTCAGGACTCAGGACGCACCACCGACGCCGCCGCTCGCCGGATGCGCAGCTAGCTAGATTGAATGTATTTTTGCTCTCTCGTATTCCTATGTGTTGTGTGCCTGAGAATGTGAGATCGCTTCTACTGCTCCGCTAGTGGCGTGGTGAAATTCAGGGTTTAAATAGACGGCAGAGCGAGCCAACGAAGTGGACTAGCACAGCTGAGACCGGGCAGGTGGAGAATGTAAATGAAGCTAGCCAGTAGTGATGCAAAGTAGGGTATCCTTTTACTCTTTTTATCTAACAATTGAACTAACTTTTATCCATGATAAGTTACTTCATTAGTTGGATTAAAGAGGGTAAAGGTACCATAATGATGGACCACTTACATCTATAATGGTCAGGGCACCGAAGGGTGCTGACACACCGATGCTGTTATGGTGAGTGTTCTTCTTCAGATGCTTCAGTGAATGCTCTTTTTTTTAGATGCATGGAGAATGCTCTTGAGGATGAAAGATTAAATACATTTTAGAGAAGGGAGGTAAAGGGAAATTTCTGTTGCTGCCGCCTGCCGAACTATTTTCTTAACTAGCAAGGTCGTCCTCGCAAACGATAGGGCATCATTTTTTACTTGTGAAATATATCCATGAGACAAACTGATGGAGTAATTAATATACACGAGACGCATAGCTTCTCCAAATATTATGTTAGTAGGTAAATATCAAATATATGGTAAATATTTGAACCATTTTAATTCCCGGCAAGTAATCATTATGACATTTTTTAAATAAATTGTCACATACTTTTTAAGATAAAAGAAAGGTGCTCTGCCATTCGATTAGAAAAGAAGTATGTACAAGAGGAAAAATGGCATAAAGACGACCAACAACCGGAAAACTACCCCCCTTTTGTTTTCCAGTCTCCGAACGGGATAACATGTTAAATATTTTAGAACGTCACCTATCTTGAAACATAGGATGTGCTACATTAATATAGTTTTGCCCTCTTAGTTGTATCTCGTGCTCTTCGCTATGTGGTTTCTACCTTCTTACAGACACATATTTGTTGTCTCACTAACAACAATGACCGCATCACTAATAATTTTAAAATTTCGAACTGCCACCTACACCCACTAAATCCACCATATCCCTATTCGAACATCGCTTATCCACCCATGTATCCTCCCCTTCCTTAATGCCTCCTTTTTATTTACCTCTTCCTCCATGCATCCTCCTCCTTGCCTTCTCTTCCTCCATGCCTCAACCACCTCCTCCTCGCCTCCTCATCCCTGCATCCTCCTCCCTACCTTCTCTTCCTCTTCCTCCATTCCTCCATGCCTCAAATCCACGGCCTTGCAAAAGCCAGCCCCAGCGCCTAGCTCCACGCCACCTCCCCCTCCCCTCCACGCCCTTCCCCCTCTCTATGCACTGCCCCCACCACACCGCCGCCATGGCCCCGCTGCTGCCACGTCCCGGTGACCTCTGTCTGAACCTCCAGCGACAACACTTTTTCTTGCACGTATGATGACATCGCCACCAAGATGCGTAGCAGAATGAAATTAAAAAATTGCAAAAACCACTTTTCAAAAATATACCTGTAGCACACCACCATGGTGCACAACTGGGCAGGTGCACCATTCTTAATTTCTACCGGTGGTATTGCTACCAGTGGCACGCGACTGTTGTTACGTTGAGAAAAGAAATAGGTGCATCACTGATAAGATTTTTTTTCTAGTAGTGAGGGACTTAGGGACTCTGTTTCCACCCACTCCTTACATTTGTTACCCTATCCTCACAGCTTTATAAGCACCTAGACTTTGTGTCTCGCAAAAACATTGATCATTAGTCGGTTTTTACGAGAAGATACGTGGGGTCTCTATTATCCATGAAAAAACACACTCGTCAAGTCATTTATGCAGAAAGGCCCCAATAGACCCAAAAATCATAGGAAGGCCCATGATTGTCCTAGTGATTACAAAATAGCCCTCACGTGTCTCGGTTATTCATGCTTAGGCCCAAATAACCCTACAATTATCAAATATTCGTCATATGATTCAGATTCTCACACTTAGGACCCCAAGCGGTCGTATATTTATCAAATGGCCCTTGATTGGCTAGGATTTTTCACATTAGGTCACTAGATGATCTGGATATTATCGCATGCCCCTCGATTGGCTAGGATTTCATCAATGCCCCCCCGAGTGTTCGGTAAAAATGGCCCCCGATTTGCCATGATTTCATCAATAGGTCCTCAAGTTA
This sequence comes from Lolium rigidum, assembly GCF_022539505.1. NCBI lineage: Eukaryota > Viridiplantae > Streptophyta > Magnoliopsida > Poales > Poaceae > Lolium > Lolium rigidum. The sequence continues at coordinate 368,070,764 of NC_061510.1, forward strand.
GTTGGAAATTATCAGATGGCCCTTGATTGGCCTATATTTCTAATCGATCCCCAAGTGTCTGCACAATTACAAAATGGCCTCTCGATTGGCCTAGATCTTGCACAATTCGCGTAGAAAAAATTAACCTCGTGGCCACCATGTGCCACAAAAGAATTCCTCTCTACTCAGAATTAAAGGAGGGCCTCGGAGTAAAGGGCTGTCCATCTGGCAATAGATAATTGTTGCTCGACGATGAAGACAAAGCTCTTTTAAATATCAAGAATTTTGACCAGCTGCCATAGAGAAAGATCTCGTGACTACAGCACGCCAGGCTCCTTTTGTAAGAATCGGTATAACCCTCCTCCTTGTGGGATCCCTCAATACTACTAAGCACCTACTTGGACAAAATTCAATCAAAGTCAATCCAAGACTAGTCAACAATTCAAAGATAACTACCAAAGAGCAATAAAACCTGATATGAGGTGTTAGGGAAGCTAGTCTACCATGGATTATGCACAAAACTCCCTCGTTAGTCCACCATGGACTGCTAGACCAAGCTTCCCCATGTGCCCCTCCTACCTACCACTATGAAGGGCATCCTTACTCTTTTAGCAAGATATGACCCTAACCACCCTCCCATATGGTAGGTGGGAGGCAATCTTTGGTCATTTGGCAAGCCCCTCTATCATACTCCCTCCATTTCTTTCTATAGTGCCTATAGATTTTTGGCACGAAAATTAGCGCAAGAGTATTTTTACACAAGACCCCCTGGCTGAACGATTTGAGATCAGACTAAAATTAGGAAAATCGATAACTTCCTAACTTACCGTAACAAATCCCACAAATCTATCTGGTTGACTCTCCATATATGTGCAGCCAGGTTTAATTAAGGAAAGAAAAACATTGCATCCAAAATCTAAGCAATCCTTGGGGCCATGCATTAGAAATTTCAATTAATTGTTTCCTATTTTGTATGGATTTTTTTTCATGCATGTCGTGTGGGAGTTGACCGGTGGAGGGGGTTTGAAAAAAAACCAAGCTACAGCCTTATATTATGAAACACTAGTTGAATGCCCGTGCGTTGCTACGGATCCCTAAGTTTTATGAGCGTACATATGGTGAAAATCTGAAAATTTGTTTAAAAAGCCACTCGATTGCCAACAGGTGGATTCAAATATCACTTTAGCAAAATGGTTCCGTTTATAAATAAAAATTTGCTGATGTACACCCACGGGGTTCTCTCATTTTAGACAAGATGACTAACATGGTGCTTAATCAGACCTATATTTATTTGTGCATGAGAAACATTCTCTCTTTTTTTGAGATGGAACACTCTGATTTCATTAAACTGGCACAGCCAACTCAGTGGCCAGCAACACACTTACAATGTCAGGGACATCGTCTAACCAGATCACACACTGATCTAGCTGCCCCGCACCTAGCTCCGCCATGGCGTGAGCTACTTTATTACAAGACCTAGGAGCAAATGAAACCTCACATGAAATAAAGTTGAACTGAATAAACGACCTAATATCACGGAATAAAATGCCTTCAGGAGCTCGATCAAACTCAGAACCACACAAAGCATTCACCAGTGTGAGCGAGTCCAATTCCAGCTGAATTGCCTTCACATTTGGTATTCCCCAGCTTGCAGTTGCCTGCACCGCTCCAGCACATGCCATCGCTTCAGCTTGCAGCGCGCTTGCAACATAAGCCATGTGACCTGCACCTGCTCCGTGCAAAATTCCTTTGTCGTCTCGAGCAGCGAAGCCCCATCCACCCTGTTGATACATTCTCTCTAGTTGTAAGAAAGCAATACATTCCAATTATTATTGTTCAAAATACCAAATGTAGTCCCGGGGAGTTTCTGTTTTTCTGATACCATCATACGCAATGCTCCAACACATACATAATGACAAATTATGTATCACCCATTCACGTGTAGCCCAAAGTTCTTCAACAGTGAATTCAACTGCCTTATCATCCCAAAGAACGAACCCCATTTCATGGCATCAACATAATTAGATAAAATGTGATTATGAGTGGTACAAAGAATAATCATGATGAAATAACCATAGGGAAAATCCATACAATTTAGGTGCTGGTCAGAAAATATTCACCCTGGACATAGGCAATGTTCCACGAATTGACCAATGCCATGTTCTATCACCCATAGGCCAAAATCCTTCAGCATTAAATACAACAGAACCAGCCCAATTCAAGGCCTCTACATAGTTAGATAGAATGGGTGCATCAGTGGTAGAGCGTGGGCAATAGTCTGAAAATAAAATAAAGGGTCTCAAAAGCACACATAAAATCTTTGAGGATAATTGTCCTTGTGTTCCAAGGCTTTGCCTGATGCATGGATGGTCGGCGCAATCTGTCACAATGATGGTTGGCGTATAGGAAGGCGAGTTGATGACCACGCGAGCACCCCTAGTTCTCCACATTGACGCCCACATATCCCTAGTTCACCAACCTGAAATCAACAAGAGGCATAATCAAAATCAAGTTCCTTGTGAAGACACGAGATTATATCCAAATATTTGAAAAGACAAACTTTTTTTTATCTGAACACAAGGATTGAATGTTTTGAAGTGGATGACCATTGTTCCCCGAAATAGGCTTTCGCCCCGCTTTATAAATAAAACCAAACGGCGAAACCAAAGTGACGAGGAATTCCTCTTACAAATATATTAGAGATAAAAAAAAACTAAGAAGCACCGAGCTTGCCACCGAAGACGCCGAGAGACGAGAGAGACCTGGGCTCCACAACAAAGCTCGCAAGGAGGTAACGACGCCAAAGGCGCTGCCGTTGCCAAGACCACCGAGGTCTAGGGTTTTCACCCGGATGCCTAATATGGAGAGAATAGCCACAACGACAACCTCAAGAGGGTCACGACACCCGCAGGCATGGGCACCGGAGCACTGGGATTTTGTCCGAAAAAAACCCTCGCCACACCTGGTCCCTCACCTACAAGCCAACCCCGAGCTGAGCTTCTACCACACGATCTTGGCGCTGACCACGCGGAGGCGCAATCAACACCAGGAGGCTGGCCATTGTTATTGGAAGAATATTCATTCAAAGCGTCATTGTTGTTTATTATGCATAACAATAGGTCTTTGAAGCGTTATAGATTATGCATTCCATTATGACAACAAATGAAAAAAAGCAAGACGGATGCTACTTAGTACTTACAGAAGGAGGAGATCCACCACATTCTAGCAGGCCAGCCACGATAATTAATGCTATGGCCCCTAACCAAGTCAGCTTAGGGATAGAAGCTCCAAAAATGCCATCAACTAAAGGTAGTATAACTATCACCTGTTCAGAGAATTATTCAGATATTACCGCCAAGTCAATCAATTCCATAACTACAGAAAAGATGTGCAATAAGACATACCATGAAGGTTGCTCGTCGAGCATCTGAACCCAATTGCTTGAGCAAGGTGCGCTAATCCAAACTCCGCTCTCCACAAATCCCAGCATGGCGGATCTGCACGAGTCATCCTGTTTGGTCAATGAAGTCATGTACTGGTATGTCTAGAGCGAGCACACGCATGGCAGGAGAAGCAGCGCGCTGTTCTCGCATGGCATATTGGCATGCATTGTAAATTTGCAACTCACTGATCTGAAACGGCATAGTTTATGCTCCCAACCGGCCCGTCTCAGACTCTCAGGTGCAGGTATCTGAATGGTGTAGACACCTGCCAGATTGGATCCATTTTTTCTCCCTGTTCGTTATATGAAGGAGGGCAAGCATTACCAGACCTTGATTTACATGCCGTAGAGCTCGGACGGGCCGGTCGCTGGTAGTGGTACTCCTCGTTTGGCAACCGCCATCCTCGACGACGGATCGCGCATGGCACGCTGATACTCCTTGTTGCTGACCGTTGTCCTCGACCAAGGATCGTGTGGGGCACGGGTGGGCGAGAGCGCTACGAGCGGCTGCTCTGGTGGTGGTGGCGCCGTGGCGGCAAACAAGGATGGTGGACGGCGTGGATGAGCCGGCAGGGTTCCAGCTGTAGGCCTGTAGTGGCCGGACTTCCACCAGCCGAAGATGGGGAACGGGGAAGGTAGCGCGGCTGCGGGTGCCGTGGGGAGTGGCCGAGTGGGGAGACTGTGCGACCATCATTTCATCACTTTTGCCTCCTCGATATCACTGCTGCGCCGCACAGACCTCCTTCCGATCGTGCCCTTGCCGAGCGCCACCATCGCCTCGCCGTGGTCGTCCCCGTCGATCACCAGGGCCACGCCTGAAGCTCCACCGCCTAGCCTGGCCTTGGCTCGCTTGCCCACTCCCCTGTGCTGGTCGCCGTGGCGCGGCAAGCCACGGGAACAAGCGCGAGCATGGCGGCCGTCCGGCAGGCACGTATGCTCCAACGCGTCCGTCGTCTGTGGGGTGCTCGCGGTCGGCAGGACGAAAGGGAAGCGTGTGAAGCCCTCCCGACGCCCGACGGTGGGATGGATTAGGGTGACCTGAGAGGTGGGTGGGAGAGGGCCAATGCGGCGTGATTAATCGGGATGGAGAGAATTTGATCATAGTCATTGCCCCGTGATTGATTAGGAAACTCACGGCGCTTTCTACTCCATGATGGATTCACATCCTAATTATTTACCGCGAGGCACTTGACATTGAGATTTTCTTTTAGGCAGGGAAATATATCTTTCCTAACTAATTGATAGTGTGATTGATGATACCATAATATTTTCTGGGAAAGAGAGCATACGTGGAAAGGAAAGATATTTGCAGCGCGTGACTTCAGTTAACTGGGAAAGGAAAGATTATTATGGCTTGGCTTAGAGCATACGTGGAAAAATATTTGGTTGCCTTAGAGACGTTAGATTTAACCGAACGGTCGGGATGTTCTCAATCTCCTTCACCAAACGCGTTGTATAACGTACGACCAACTGGAATATAATAGTAAAGAAATGCCAAAAATCTATAGGCACTATAGAAAGGAACGGATGGAGTATAAATAGACCCCATGGGGGAGCATGTAAGACACATGCTAATTAACTCTCACTTGCATAAAGTCAAGGGGAGATGACTAGAGCTCCAAGTTCATGAGGGGAGCTCTAGTGTTGGACCCGTCGAGTTCACAACGACTCGGGCCAACGTGAATGAGATGAACACTTAGAGTCACATTGGGGTAGTTCACGATGACCCAAGTTTCGGTCAAATAGCCTCCTCTTACGACACTCTCCTAACATAGGACTAGCTTGCACTCCGTCGAGGTCACCGAACCTATAAAAACACATCGTTGTGTTAACTCTCGCATTGTGTATGGCGACCTTCGCTCAAGGTCGGCGTACACTCCCTCGCAAAATACTTATGTCTCGTTAACTACGCTACTCGAGGCACCCTTTCATCATTCTTTGCTCAATTTCAACAATAACTACCGGCTGACAATGTAACTATCTTTGAGAATCAATAAAATTGCCATTATGGCTTTCCCTCGAAAAAGAAGCAACTGCAAGACCTTTGTGTACCTAAGTGCAAAACCTAGTATATTTTTTAGAATGTGCACCTCATAAGTGAGGAGGGAAACCCCTATTCGATGCACATTTAGTTAGCGTGTTGATGCTCATGCGCAGGTGTCGTTAGGGGATTGGGCGTCATGACCCTCGGCCTTTTTGCTGGAGGACACCAACTGAGGAGGAAGAGGATGAAGCATCAGAGAAGATAAATATGTCATATTGACTTCGTAGGATACGGCCGGGGAAGGTGTATTGGGTCGTGGCATCGCCAGTAAGGCGAGGAAGAAACCCAGCATGGAGGATCGGCTGCGAGTGCATAAATGCGTTAACGAATTAGGGTTCCAGAGGGTGGTGCGGGGACCTTGCCGCAGATGGGGAAGGGGAAGTTAGATGGGGCCATGAGGCGACAACATGCAGGGAGGTCCCTCGGGCAGGCTGTGCGTTGAGGTCGGGTTGTAGCACTTGCGGTCATAGGTGGCGGCATCAGGTCGGCTAGCGCTATAAGGCGACATATGTGGCACCGGAGTCATGGAGAAAGGAAAAGGAGGTGGTGGTGTTGATGCACTACATCTTTCCCAACCTGATGAACATGGCCGATTTTCACTATAAGTAGCATTAAATTTTTCCTAGACCTGTATTCCTTGACCTTAGGGTCAGCCCAATGGGCTGCACCCCCGGTTGACATAGGGGTTAGTTGTAGGTTGGTAGCTTCGTGATTTCCTTTGTTTTGTTGGACTTGTTCAACATCCATCTTCGACTTTGTTTGGCTTTTTCAAAAAATGAACAATATATCGTTATGTGCATCAACAGATGCAAAGGATGGGTGTTTCCTCATTTTCGTTAAAACAAATATTGGCTCCTCTTTAGTACTATTTATTATATAAAAAATGTGTGAAAAAACTGTTCTGGACTTTGGTGTAGATGCTCCTGATTGAATAAAAAAATCAAAAAAAGTAGTAAACAAATTCAAAAAATCTGAATTTGTTGGACAATGAACATAAACAAGTGTCCTAAGTGCACACCAAAAATCTCCGAGAAAAGGCATATGTATTGGTCTGTGCAAAAAAGACAAAATGCGGTGCTGTTTGGAACATATAGATTTGTTTCTTACATCGCTTTGATTTGTCTTTTTTTCACAGACCACTACATATGTCTTTTTCCAAATATTTTTTGTGTGCAGATAGAACACTTGTTCATGTTCATTGTCCAAAAATTTCAGATATTTCTGAATTTTTTTGCTATTTTTTCCGAATTTTTTATTGAACTAGGAGCATCTACACCTGGGTTCAGAAATGCCTTGTCCAAAAATGCGGTGGTACTAACATCTCCCGACGTTGAACTTACATTGCGTGGATTTTTTTTCCAAGTGTACTATATGGTTATGCATGTTACTAGCTAACTTTTCTTTGTCACTCCAAATGGTAATCTACATATGGCTAATTCTGCTCTAAAATTCTATTGTCATGCTTGCTTCATTTTTTCCGACGTTGTCACAGTGGATTCTAAGGCAGCAACTTTTGTTTTTAGAACATCTAAGGCAGCAACTATGCCAGCTTATTTCAGAAATATCCGACTAGTTTGGTCCTTTGCTTCATATAAAGACTTTGAATTCCCTAGTAGGCTGTACATCGGGTTTTGGGCTGAGCTTGCTAAAGGTGAAAACATCAAGCCCAGGTACAGCCCATCCAGAGGCCGGGAAATGCCTACTTTGAATTACAAATATTAACTATATTACTTTTTGGATATAACATATACGAATCATTTATTTTATACAAAAAAAAAAATCTTCAGGCTTCAGGTCAGCTTCAGCAGATAAGTTAGGGGCGAGCCCGGCTCGGATGCTGGGTTCGGGCCAGGTCCTACCTGAGCCCAATACTCTGACTTCCTCAAGCTTGCACCGTAGAAAAATTGTTATGAGGCGGAGGCTGATTGAAAAAGAAGCTCAAAATAAAGATTTTACAGTGGTTTTGCTCGCTCGTGCACAATAAAACATGGATCATTCAGCCACAGCATTGAGCTCCTGCGTGCATTCTCTCTCGATCGATTTCGCATGTAGGGGTGATCAGCATGAAGCAATCGGACAGATTCGATCCAGTTCTAAATGGATGGACTTCATTCGAGGAAGCAAGCTCACATGTCATCTCAAACGGGAACTTGACAAAGAATCTGGTTCACAGCACACTGATTTTTTAGGAGATCACCGCCTTGTAATCTGAACCCCCAAAATAAAAAAGCACCGTGACACATCGCCTGAAAGTGGTGGTTATTTCTTCAGGGTGCTGTTCACTTTGGAGCTGCTTTGGGACCTGACTTTTACCATGGCAACGCATGACCCTCTCCTAGAGTTACCCAAAGGTGAAATTCTTTCCCGTTTCTTTTGTTACTACACGCATGCGGCCTGAATTCACCTCCCGAGAGGAATCTACGTACTTGATGGGGAGCACCTCAAGTTCAAAAAAAAAAAAAGATGGAGAACCAAGTACAGCCTTAAGGATCAGGATTCAGAGTTTCAGACAGGAATGGCTCCTAAAACTTTACTTTCTCCCACCGTCTTTTTTCTCACAAGAACAAACAAGAGATTGGAAAGAAAAAGAAAACAGCACAACTCAAAGAAAAAAAAAAGCAGAGTGATGCATGGCATAGGCAAAAGAAAAGAAAGCAAGCATGGCTGGCTGGCTGGCTCACTAGCTTTGCTTCTCCTCTGCATCAGTCCTTGAAAAGCAAGGCAGAATCAGGCCAAAGCAAAAGAAGCCCAGAAGAAAACAAGAAGCAGGAATGCTACCACCCGCAACAGCGACTGACACAAATCCCTGCCCCTCCCTCCTGTGCTGCTGCTTCTTCTACTCCACTCCCTTCCCCACATTATAATATGCAGCCACATTGCAGCAGCAGCAGCCAGCGTCGTCGTCCCAGCTGCGCCACCACCGCCACTAGGACCACCTGTCCACCTCCATTAGAAGAAGCAGAGGAGAGGGAGGGAGGAAGAGGCGCGCGGCTGCGAAGAGCGCCTACCCTGTTGGCACTATGAAAAGGCCGGCCGGGTCCGGGAGGCGGGCGGCGGCGGCAGCAGCCATATTGTTGGGAGTTCTTGTCTTAATGTCATTAGTGGTGGTGGTGGAGAAGCCGTCTACGACGGCGATCGGCGGCGTGGCGATCGGAGGGAGGAGGATGCTGGCGGCAGGTGACGAAGGTGAGATGAGGAGGTCTCTGGAGGATTTCAGCGCCGATGATCCTTTCCAGGACAGCGAGAGGAAGGTGCCCAATGGCCCTGATCCCATCCACAACAGGTGCTTCACTTCACTTTCCCTTTTTCTGTGTGTTGCGCTGCAGATTGTGTGTCTGAATTTTTGAGTTGGTTTCTTCATTTCCTGTCTCTTCTTGTTCATGCACCTTCAGTTCGAATGTTGGTCTCTGGGTCATGTGACTCTGTAAATCTGCATTGATTTGGCAAATAAGAAAATTTCACATATTTGTTATGGGCCATGCATACATAGGTTTCTTCAAGTTTGAAATGCATCCTATTTGTTTGATTGAAGTGTGCCATTGTTACAGAGCTTTTTTTTTCAGAGGGGTGGCAGAACGTAGACTGGAGATTTTGACCAAATTTAAAACAATGCACTCTTACTGTTATGATGATTCTTTTAAAAGGGAGAAGTTCTTCGTCTATGCCATGTTTAATGTACCATGTAATAGCTAATGCTGATTAATATTCCAATTGATAGGCCATTAGTTCCGTCTGCAACATTTCATATGCTCTGTTTTCCTCAAATTTTCTTAGGCCGGGCAGAATTTTCTCAGGCATGAAAAATGTTTCAAGGCATGATTTCATTTGAGCATAAAGCATGAGAAGAACAAAGAACTGAGAACTTTGTAAAGAGCATGAGAAGAACAAAGAGCTCAAATATGCTCCTCCTTACACCCACAGCCACAGTCCCCTATGATGATATGCCATTCTTTCAGCAAAAGCAAGTAAAATTGGTCTTATTCTCCCTTTCTTTTGAAGATAAATATTCCAATCATGAGTAACTAGTTATGATACTTGAAATTATTATTCTATATGCCTGGAAGCAGTCAAACTTAGCACACCCACATGATTAATTATCTGGGCAACAAACAGATGGTCTAACGGTTGAGTGTAGGGTCACCTGGCTGAAACACAGACTGGCATATGTTGTTCCAGTGCACTTTTTCAATCTAACCTGATTAATTTTCTTCAGGGGGGCTGGCAAGTCGGGAAGGTCGCCGGGCCGAGCGTAGGGCACGCATCTCGAGGCATAGAAGCTTCCGAGGCTGAATATGGTGGAGCAGAGGAATGGTTCATTGCATTGCAAAGAAGGAACAAAACAAGAGCTACAATGTCATGGTGGGTCTGGCTGGATGTTGTGGTGTAACTAGGGGGGAGGTAGCATGGCCTATCTTCTTCTAAGCACTGCTATTTAAGAGAGTGTTAAGCATAACAGCTTTAGCTTTTTCGCGAAAACAGAGGCTGTTCTAGTGGTGGGGGGTTTCAGTTTTGTAAAGTAACCAAGCAGTGCTTCCCTCTCACAAGAAACAAGCACCAGAGATTCTTGGCAAAGGGGGTGTGGGCAAGAACTCCTTTCTTTTTTGGCAGAAGTGACTTTAGACATACTACTAGTACATTCTTTTTCTCTTGTCACAGTGTGAGTTTGAACACCATATAATAAGTTTTGGTACAGAGGAAACAAACAGGCCAGCAAAGAAGGGCCAACAGCAATTGTCTAGGCTTTGGTTCTTATCTTCATATGAGATGTGGAAAATATAGTGCCGCTTCAGCAGTAGCATCTATCAAAGTATCACACCTCACTAAAGAGGCTTTTGCTTTGCCTATTACAAATGCTCAATTTTTTCCTCAAAAATTTCTAAGATACTTGTGAGGTTTGTTGTAATTCTTTATCTACTTTAGACCCAATGTGACGTTTCAATTCGATATGGCACCATTTCTCATAATGAAAAACGAAGGCACGATGAGCGATTAAAGTAGCAAAGAGAAAGGATAGTGAACACCAGCGCTGCCAAAGCAGGAAGCAATGCTTTTGATCCACCATTCTGATTCCTCCCTCCCCCCATTGCCTCTCCTCCTCTCTTTAACTTCTTTTCTTGTAACTTAGTAGCTTTGAACAGCTAAAGTGAGCTCCAAAGCATGGCTGTGATGAGAGCTGTGTTTCTGTGGGGACTAAAAATCTGGTTTCTTCTTCTTGACCAGTCATTGTTGTGTCCTTGAGACGAGATGTACTGCACCATGTGCTAGAATGGATATGTAGCTCAGTGTATGGATGGACTGCTTTGTTCAGTGCAAGAGGGTGCAGCGCAATGTGAGCACAGATATGTGTCCTATTTGTACATATATGCATCTCTGATCAATGTCTCTCTCTCCCCTCCGGGTCCCGGCATGCGCCCAGCGTTTCTACTCTTGTTTCTGGTCCCAAGAGCAGGACACAGAGCTGCCCATGTACTTGCAGCTCTAGCTACTACATGTTACTTGTTTTTATTTATTTATTTTTAAGTAAGTTACAAGTGAATTGCTGCTAACAATGACTTGAGACAAAAAAAATCCAGCTGATCTACATTGGTATAAACATGCAGGAGCATATCCTCTATTCAGTCTTTTGATAAAAGGCATTCAACAGGCAGAGCCAAAAAATATCCTCAAATAGGAATACAAAGTTCATTCTTGAATCCTAAATATTTGGAGAGAATTTTGACTGAACTACTTCCACTTTACAAGATCAACTATCAAAAGGGGTAATAAATTTATCCTCAACTAAGGAAAACGGGGTACATTTTTAACTTCAGGTACCATGGACAGTATGTGGTACTGCACAGTTTTCAGTTTATGTTGATAGCCACTTTTCAGTTTATGTTGGCATACACCCAGCGTGTGTACTCTTGTTTCTGCTCCGAGAGCAGTACTCAGAGCTGCCCATGTAATTGCAGCTCTCTACTATGTTACTTTATCACTTGGTTTTTTTTTAAGTTACAAGTGAATTTCTGGTAACAATGACTTGACACAAAGAACAGGAGCACATATCCAATGTGAGCACATTCAGTTTTGTAGTTGATGACTAAGAAAGGCTAGAAACAACCATGACTTCAGCTACCTTTTGTGTGCTACTTCACAATTTTCACTTTAGGTTGGCAGAATCAATAATGGAGGAATACCTTGAGACATGGAGTACGAAGTACCAGACTTTGCAGAGCAGAATTTGTAAGATGGGTCAGCAACATTTTGCTCCGGCCTATCAGAGCTCAAATCAATTTATTTGTACAGTACATTGCTGGATAAATACTCGATAGCATCCGGTCATACCAGATTATATTTGAAACAAAAAAAATTGATTTCCCCTTTTATATTAAGATGCTCTGAGGTCAAACTACATGATACAAAAGAGTAAACATTTATGCCATTCTTCAAGTAACTTACTTGGTTTTGTAATATACATCTCACTAACTGTAAATCAGAAAGGGTGGTGAAAACAGCTAACAGCCTAACACTATGCTAACATATTCAACTCAGGTTGGTGGGGGTTTCAAGCATCGCAGACCCCGCAACTTTTGCGGCAAAATCCAAGGGTATCCTTTGTGCCCACCATGTATTTTGCATTCTTGAAACACTCCCCAACAGCAGCCCACCTAGGGCACATCTCATTGTCATCAGAACATGGCAAGTCCGTCATTACATCTGGAGGGTTGTCGAATGACCGGACATGGATCCATTTTGTGGCAGACCACTTCTCACCCTCGACTACTGGGCAGCTCGCGTGGAGACTGCTTGGATCTGTTGTCGCATTAACGTGGAGACTGAAGAACAGTAGTGCATCACCTTTTCTCGGCTTCACTGCAAAAGAACAGGAAACCATTGTTTTAGGATACACTTATATTGTTAAATTGCGGCCAATGAAGTGGAAAACATTACTTTTGACATGCAAGAGGTTGAAGGCTACCTGCTAGGCCAGATCTTGCGCACTCAGACCACGTTTCATCCTTAAGTTGTAAATGTCCTCCCTGAAAGAATGTGTCAGATAAATATAACTTGCTGGCTCAGAAAATTCCAAGTAATCTCAGAAATAATGATATACCTCAGCATTTGGAAACACAGTCTCTCCACCCTGCTTGACATCAGTCAGGTACATAAGAACAGTGGCAACCCGATGACCACCACGCTTCAGGTTAATCTTGTCAGTAAAATAATCGAAGTGGGCATCATACTTCTGACCAACTTCATAATGCAGAACCTGAACCGACTCAGCATTTTCTGATCCAGCAACAGACTAGCCAGTTAGAGAATGCCCTCTAGCCCTGAACCGACTGAAAGGCAGGTAAGGTAGCACGACATACCTTCAGGGAGAAACGTCCAAGCAGCTACACGCTTTTCAATTCCAGAGATTATTTCATCCTTGAATTGACCAAAGAAAATGAAGCAAATTAGTGGTCTTGACATCTTTCTAGGTGTTTGATGCATATGGTATAGAAGGAACAGCAGAAACATATTTTCTAACGGCCATTTCGTCGAAAATATAAACTGCAGTTTCCAAAATGATTAACTCGTCAAGATTGATTTGCACAAAAATAGCAAGAACCATTGGCAACTTCAGTAAGTCACATATATTCAAGAGGAGGGCTATTCTCAGGACTGTAATGATTCACCGGTTTCGTTACCTACCAGCAAATTGCACAGCTAATACTAACTCTCATTTCATCTCAAGAAAGAAAGTACAAATAACAACCATCAATTACGGTTTATCTCTTTCTGTTGTACTCTAAATTCTCCAAATTTTCTCCAAATTTTTGAAGGACCGAGCAACATGATTTAATCGGTATGACTAAACAAATTCTTGAAGAACTATGAACAAGGGTGATTCCATTTCCATACCTCGCGCTTTGCCAAGAAGGTGCCGGAGCTTGTGCGCACCTGGCTCATGACGCTCTTCCCAGAGTCATTGTCCGCCACCATCGACTTCTCAAGTCTCCCCTTGGCCTAAACCCCAGAACGACACAAAGATCACAACTCAACCTCTGTCATGTGCGCTGGCACCCGCTAAGAAGCCATGGGAAGAGCAGCGACTCACCAGCTTGACGAGGTGGTCGCACTCGGCGTGCGAGAGGAAGCCGCTGTACAGGAACGCCCTGCGCGCACAAACAGACAGACAGACAGACCAAACACTGTCACAGACGCAAATCGGCAAACAGGTGGCCTGGGGCAGGTCGGAAGGAAAGAAGTAAGAATGTGAGGTGAGGTGAGGTGACCTGGGGCGCCAGGAGATCTGGGTGACCCGTGCCGGGTCGTAGAATCCGCCGCCACCGTGAGACTGGCAGAGGCACGGGGCGAGCGCGAGGGCGGCGAGGAGTAGGAGGAACGGCGGCATGATGGGTCGAGGCGGGGCGGCGGCGGGGTCATGGCTCGCTCGGGGGCTGTCGGTGTATTGGTTATAGAGAGGCGACGGAGCCGGAGGTGGCGAGGTCTCCGGTCTCTGAAGTCTGGACTGGGATTCCGCCGCGGCGCCCACCGGAACAGGGGAAACGGGGGCGAGCCGCTGGTGGTGGAGGCAGCCAGGCAGGGGGGTTTCAGCTTCCGTCTCCGTGGGCGCGCGTGTCAACGGCTCCCACTTTTGCCCTTTTTTTTTTTTTTTTGCCTCTTGTCTTAGTTGTCTAGGTTTGACGGTTTTCAATTAAAAAAAGGTTTGACGGTTTTACAAGAGAGCCGTGTTTTTTGGCACATGGGAGCATATGCTCTCTTTATTTTTTAAAAAATGTTACACCTATTTTTAAATTTAAAAATATTGAAGAAAATTTGCACATAAATCTTCAAGTGCTACGCGCTTAAAAAGTTGTTTCATGAAAAAATGACTTGTTGTGTGGTGTGTGTAAAAAAGATAAAATCCGATGCTAAAAATAAAGGTTTTCAGAAGAGAAATTTTACTTTTTCTACATAGACCAAAATAATATTTATTTCTCGCAAAACTTGACGAACAGACATATATTGTGAAGATGTGCATGTAAAATTTGTTTTCAAATTTTTCAACATTTCGAAGTATAATTTTTTGGTAGAGGGAGCATATACATCTAGGAGTCAAATTGAATTTCCGGTACAGTTATATTTAAATCTACTCTTATTTGAGCTGGTGCTCATTTCATGATGACAACGCAATCGATATAGAAGTGTACTGATGGAATCTACTTCTTTTCTTCCGCACCACTCTAGAAACAGGAGCACCGTAAATCATCAAAGAATAATAGGACACCACTTTTTTTTTAGCTCAAATACATATTTCAATAGTAGTATTAGTGTTGCATTATTCTTCTACCTGAAAGCCAGCAGCTCAACCCTGTTGCAAAGTAGGGCACTTGTTTTTGCCAAAGTGGGGCTTTATTTTTTCAACACACAAAGTACGCACACTGAACTCTTGCAAACGGGAGATTAAGATCCAGATTGACATTTGTTGAGATGTTGTATTTGTTGAGAAAGCTCTACCCTGGTTTCCATCTTTATATGAACTTGCTTTCTAACTCGAGTGCGACAACCTGGTCCAGGGCTTAATAGGATCATAGGATACTCATATTAACAAGTTTAACTTCTTTTTTGGAAGCTCGTCCGCAAGAAACTCTGAGGTTAAACATGCTTGGCTAAAGAGCTGTCAGGGTAACAGGTCTGGCTTGGGGTGGTCAGAATGTTACAACGGTGGATTGTTTCGACTCGGTGTTGGAGGGTTGTATGACTGTGCGCAAATGTTACCCTCATATTAATTAAATTTACATGTAAGGTAAGATGTTTTATACAAAGAAGAGAGGATTATTTATACATAGGAAGAAAATCCATGGCATGCTTAAAACTCAAAAAAAAATCAGGGCATGAGAAAATCGTTCACATAGCAGGACGAGGGTGGAGGTGGGGAGAAGCCGAGAAGCTATCAGTGACGAAAATCTCTACTCTCAACTACCAGCGCACCGGATGGAACCAGAGCTGTGGCAGAGCCTCATGCAGAGGCGCAGGTGATGAAGCCTGGTCCGAAGAAATTCGTTAAGTTGTCCAAGCTGATGGCGCTGTCGAGTTCATCGGAGGAGGATCCGATGTGGGAGGGCTCGCAGTTGGATTCAGGCCAAGGCAGCAGCGCGGTGAAGCAGAGGAAAGGGAGACTGAGGAAGGTGAGAACTCCGTTCGACCTTGCACAAGAGGCTGCTCATTCCAGTGCGCCAAGAATTTGGCAGCCAATCCATAGTGCGCGTGGTCTGAACTACAACAAGATTTAATCAGTCAATGGGTTGATTCAATTCAGCTATCAGACCAGGTACCTGGAGGAGATCGTGCACCACCTGAGGCAGTTCCTGCCAGGGGAAAGTCCCCAACCAGCTCCTGCAGGTAGTGTTTCGTCGGTTCAGTTATCTCCAATGGCTATAGCTGACAAAGCTTCTAGAAGGATGGGACAGCTGAAGCTCAAAGTTGTTGCGTCTGTGAGTTGCTGCAGCAAACGAGTAGCACAAGCGTGGCTCATGATCCGCAGGACTGTTGTTGGTCTTAGTTATGTAACTTTGTGTAGGAAGTTGTTGCTTCCGTGCTTTGTATATGTAGCAACTTTGCTTAGTTAGGAAGGTGCTTCGTGCTTGCAATGTGTATGAACTATGTTTAAGAAGTTATTGCTTCCGTGCTTTCAGTTTGCAAAGACTTCTCAGTCAGTTTGAGCTTCTCATTTTGAGAATGGTGAGAAAGCATGCCATGCAGCAGAGCTTATTTGAATGTCCACCGGAAATCCGCTTCTCAGGTCAAACAGGCCTGCTGGCGATATTTTTGTGTGGCCGGCGCTCCAGGAAGGGTGGATGCACAGGGAGCCATGGAGCTGATGACATTTGCTCGGCAACTGTATATCAGGAGTGTATTGTGTCCGCCCCCCACCAAACCGAACTGAGATTGCAAAGGGTGGCGCTCCCGTTTCTGTTTTACCGTTATTGAGATGCACACCACAAAACCATGTATGTTCAACTTTTTCACAGCAGCTTGACAGTAGTTTAACCCTCCAAAAAACACTTAGGCAGTAGTCTCACTCCTTTTCTTATACTGTAGTTCTATGCATTTTTGGATTTTCCTAGTGTGTTTGGGTTAGTATGACTTGTCGGTCCTTGTGATCAGTGAGTAACAGAGCAAGTAAAATGTACATTGAGGCGGAACAAATTCATCAACCAATTGATTTTTATTTTCCACATTCTTGCATTTCTACAGCAATGGAAGCAGCTTCAATAGGCAAGGGGCAGTGAGCTGGTGTTTCAAGTGTTTGTCAAGCACAAGCTGATGGAGTAGTGGCTTTTGGAAGGGTGGAGGCGATGTAGGAGTGACACTAGACAAAGGGCAAGTTGGGTTTTTGAACTTGGCTTAGAAAGTTGTTGCGTCTATTATTGCAATATGTTTTTCGATAAAAGGAAATATATTAATATCAGAAGATACCAATTACACCTGGCCTCTGCAATAACGCAACACCCTAATAGCAGTATAGATGCACACAGCTAAAAAAAACTAAGAAATAAAAGTCGCGCCACAACATTCCAGTCCTAGCAACAACAATACAACCACCACCAGGACAACCCCTGATCTTCAGGCTCTTCAAAAGCGACGCCTCCAAGAAGGGAACGGTGCACCAGCGTCGTCGTCGCCCGATCAAAGATCTTAGGATTTCTCCCTGAAAATAGTCCGAGCTTTCAAAACAATGCCTTCAACAAGGTCATTGTCAAGCACAACCAATTAAGGCCAGACCTTGGATTTTCATCCTGAAAGGCAAGTCTCTGAACTTCACCAATGCTGCCGCTACCACTTTCATACTGCCGCTGCAAGCCCCGAACACCAAGGAAGTTCCTCAACAATGCATAGACTTAGACCTCCATTGCTAGTACTCCAAGTTCGTCATCATGATATTCTCCGCCTCTGACTTCACCCTGGACCAAAATATCGCTAGATGGCAAGAAAAGGACAGAGCTTCGCGCCGCTCCCCCCGAAACCAAACGGTCGGAATAAACGTATTGGTGCGCACGACCGAATACCACCCTGTCCAGCAAACTCCAGGCAATATGTGCACTGTTAAATTCGTCGGTGGTGCCTTCCGGAACTCAACACTCCAACCATATCAAGAAGGACATGTCTCAGGCAGGTATTCATATTCGCACAGGAGCAACCCTAGAACCACCACCTTTATTCAGGTCGTGCCCCAACACCGCCGACCATCCCAGGCCAGCCGAAGCAATGCGAAGACACCAGGCGTAGATCACCCACTCCTGGGCAACGCCCTGCAACCAGCCGGCCCTCCACCAGTGACAGATGGAATCACGGAGAGGGCAAGGAGAAGCAACCTAGGGTTTTCACCAAATCGGCCCATCCCCTTGCACCTCTACCGCCGCCAGTGTCCGCAACCGAAGGCAACCACCACCGCCAGCATCAGGAAGTCTTCCACAGCAAAGCCCCGACCCGCTCGAACCCATAGTCCTGGTCGAACCCATCTGAGACGGGGCGCCGAGAGTTAGAGTTGAGCCGCCGCCGGCGCTTGTTGCGGCCGTCACGGGAACCCACGCCGGACCAGACCTCCCGATGATGCCCCGCCGCCATGGAGGAAGCACTACTAGGGAAAGGCCCATTGCCGGCGCACCTAAAACCCCCATTGCCGGCGCACCACGAGCCCGCCGGTGCGAACGCGCCGGTGATAAACGGACACTGCCGGCGCACCAGGTAGAGCGCCGGCGATATCTCTGCTACTGCCGGCGCACCACCCCGCTTCGCCGGCAAAGATCTATTCCACCGGCGCACTATCAGGTGCGCCGGCGATAGTGCTTCCAAGCATTGGCGAATGCCACGTGCGCCGGCAATGTGTCATTTAGGTGCGCCGGCAATTAATTCGAAAATTCTTTTTTCCACTTTTTTCCAGCATATTACAATACAATTTTGACAGCATATTACAATACATATTTGACAGCAGTATATATTTAAACGCAGTTCATATTTATACAGTATTACATGCAATATGAGAAGCACATAGAGAGCCAAGTTTCATTTCGGTATCGGTACACAAATACGCAAGTCTCGTTTCGGAATGTGTTGATTCATACAACACACATGTGCATATGCAACACCGAACGGCGAAGTTTCACAAAGTTAGAAGTCTTGGTACATAGTCGTCACAAGTATCGTCATACACCTCACAATGTAGGTCCTAACCTAAACTAGAATCACATAGAACATGACCAACATGGTCATGACCATCATCACGAAGGCCATGGTCTTCATCCGGTTCCTCCTCATGTCCCTCATCTCTCCCGCTAGATAACGGGCGTATCTTCCTTCCGCCTCCACCCTAGTGGGGTATCCCTTGTAGCTGTTGCCGCTGAAACGGTGCACCTGTCTCCGACAGTCCTCCCAGTCGTCGTAGACTCCAGGAACCCTCCCCTTGTACACGACATATGTCGTCGGCATCTCCATTCACAAGACAAGTAAAACGTTAGTACCAATGCAATGAACAAGTGCCAACTCAAATAAGAGACAAGTAGTATGAACTAAATAGCATGTGCCTCATACTTTGTTGGTCGAAATAAATAATAACATACAGGGATGGGGTCGGTGAGGCTAGGTAGGATGCACAATAGATTGATATTTGTGGCCATCACACCAAGCCTCACTGGCCCCACCCCGGAGTGTACAAGTGACCGAACATTTTAATCATCGGCCAATGCAATTAAGAAGTGCGAACTCAAATAGAAGACAAGTAGTACGAATTAAATAGCGTGCCTCATACTTTGTCGGTCGAAACAAATATTAACATCCAGGGATGGAGTCAGTGAGGCTAGGTAGGATGCACAATAGATTGATACTTGTGGCCGTCGCACCAAGGCTCACTGGCTCCACCCCCGAGTGTACGATTGACCGAACATTCTAATCATCGGCGAACTCCAAATACGAGGCAAGGTAGTGGTCGAGTAAATGCAAATAATTATTAAGCTATGTACGCCATAATCTTGAAATATATAGCAAAGTAAATGAAACTACAGACACATGTTCACATGCACATTCATACAACTAAATAAAAGCAACTACTCGATTCTATGGGAATATATAACAATTATTACGAGTACGGAAGTTCAAGGACATATCATTCAAGCTTTAGCAAGTGTTCCCGTCGTAGGATCAGGTTGTACGCCTAGGGGGAATGGACGGCAGCCCTCAAGCGAGTTGAACGGCCTCTCATCACGCGACATCTCCAAGCGGAGGTCTATCTCGTCATTAGGTGGTAGACCATAGCCGTAGAAGAACTCGCCGGACCTATTGTTGACATCCTGCGGGATTATCGTGCAAATGAACTGCTGGATGCGACCCCGCTTCTTTCTAATCTCTCTATCGGGGACATCCGCCATGTTTGCAAACCTGTTTCTGAGATTATCCGGCAGCAACATGTCATCTGCGTACTTTATGTACTCCCGCATCCGAAGGATGGCGTACCACGCGTCCATCCCATTGTCGGGCGTCGATCGCTCCGAGGCGGGGAAGTTGGTTGTGTGGGTTAAGACGAAGCCTCCTCGGGATTTCCTCTCTACTTTGAGGGGGCCTGCCTTGTTGGCGAAGCCGGTGAGAGCATCATTGAGAAGGGCCCTGATGTGGGAGTAGTCTTTCTTGCGGTCCCTACCCGAGTCGAGATAGATCGCATGCGAGTGTTGCGGGTGCACGACGATGAGGGTGCGGAACTTGTCTCTCGCGGAAAACACACGGATTAACCTTTGGAAATGCAAATGGAGATATAGGATAGAATGGTGATGGGGGACTAGCGAGTGATTACTTACTCGGGGAAGTAAGGGATGAGAATGGCGCCCTTCTTAATGTTCGCCGACATGAAATCCTCGACTCGCTGGGTGGCAATCGCGCGATCCCCGGGGTTGCGGATGATGCTCTCCCGCATATAGAAGGGGTCCATGATCGCGATGGTCGGCGTCCCCTCCTTAACAATCTGGGAAGACATGCTAAGAGCAACTAGGCGAACCACACTAAAGTGGAGCGCTTGCATGCGATAGATGCTGAAGATGTCGTTGAACCGGATGAAGCACAAGTCCGCGGGGTACTTCTCGACGAAGTTCATGCCAGTTGGCACCTTCGCCACGAAGAGAGGGTAACCAGGATCTTTTGATTTGAGAAGAAGGTTCTCCACATGCAAGACAGTCTCATGCAAGCTCCTCATATCCGGGGTGAGTTTCTTCACGACATGCTCCGGCAGCATCGGTTGACCCAAGTGATGCAGAGGTCGCCAATTGTTTGGCAACTTGTCAAGGAGTGGGACCTTGTCCTTGGATTTGGCCGCCGCCGCCTTGTCTTGGGCGTCCTTCTTATTTGCCCTCTTCCTCTTCTTGGGTTGTAGTGCTGGACCATCCATCGCCGTAGTGGCCGTAGCACGGAGTGTGTTTGGGCTCAACATATTTTTGACGGCGGCGGTGGCGACCTCCTCGGGATTTTCCTCCTCATCGGCCGTTTCTTGAGAATCGAACAGCTTCTTGGAGCACACATATTTGAAGCCCGGCGCATCCTCATGGACAACTTGTGAAGACGTAGGAATATCCCATTGGAAGTTGTCACGTTCATATTCCTCGGCCTCCGGCGCAGGCTGGCTGTTGTGGTGGGGCGCCGACCTCGGCGCAGCTCGGCCGTTCTGGTGGGGCGATGACCACGGGCGCCGCCGGCTGTCGTGGAGGGACGGCCGACATGTGGCGCCGCAAGGTGCTTGTCTTTGCTTGCCGTCGACCCCGAGTAGGTGTTGATCCGAATTAGGGTCTTCGGCCATAGCGGTAGCCAACCCTTCAGTGAGGCCAGATTCAACGGGCTATCGTCATCGGCACCATGCGGTTGATTAGGAGGAAACAAATCCTCATAGCCCGGTAACGCCCGATCCACTTCAACCCGGTAAACGTCATCCGCCATATCTCGTGTGTGCCACTTCTTATCCAGGGGCCGAATGATGGACCCCCTCGCGACGTCTTTGAGTTCGTCGTTTACTCTCATCAAAAAGGTGCATGGCGTCGAGAGCGCTCGCGAGAACATGTGTATGGCGTTAGAGAGAGGGCAAGGATGACGAAACTAATATATTAACTTGATGTACACATTAGTTAATTACCGTGAGGGCGTTGAGCTCGGCTAATGTCGACGGGCCAGCACATGCGGCGGCGGGCGTGCAAGTGACGGAGGGGCTGCTACCCGGCATGGACGGTGAATCCCTAGCACCAGCGACATTGCCGGCGGCCGGAGGAGTCTCCATTATAACATTGTCATTGCCGGCGGACGGCGGCACCATCGAGTTGCTGCCGTTGAAGCTAACCACTTGCATTTTCGGGGGGGGCCTTGTTTGCCACCCTCATACCACGCTTGCATAGCGTTGAAATCTGCTTGGACTCCAGCGGCGACTTCAGCTTTGACTTCGAGTACGAGTGTAGCTTTGAGTTGCGGTACCGGTTGCGGTACCAAACCAGCTTGGACTTGGGCTAGGATTGACTCCCTCATTTCCTCCGCCTCCCGCTGCTTCCTCTCATTACGCGCATTTTTATCGGCCGCAGACGACAAGCCATAGTGACCATGCTTGTAGCCTGTACCGGCGCCGGCCACACGGCCTCTATGCGGCCTTCTCGTCGGTGAATGCTCATTAACGATGTTTAGCGCCCGTACGAGAGGCTTGTCCCAGGCTACCCTGCCCGTCGACGCCTGGGACGAGGAGCCTTCGTCACCTTGGGAGGCTTGAGAAAGTCTTTGTCTTTCTTCTTCCTGCGGAAGAAACGCGAACCATTTAGAAATGTTGCTACTATTATATGAACGATACTTGATCTAATAAAACCGGTAAATTGCTTCTGGTTTTTCTCCAACGCCAGGACCTTCTGGTCGTTCGTGAACCAAATTATGTCGGTTACGACCTTCGGGTCCGTGACAAGTTCCCCGGTTAGTTTCTTCTTATGGTACCGGGACCTGATGAATCTTCTTTCAAGCGGGTCCTTGTACTTGAGCCAGGGGTTCTCAATGCCGGCATTTACATACGCCTCGTCCTCCTTCGCCCAATAGGGCTCCTTTCCCTCGTACCCACGGCTCCCAAGGTTGTGGTTGCCGATGTTAAGCTCCCGCATTTCCTTCCCCCACAACTTGCGATTCTTGGTTGCTTGTAGCTCTTCATTGGCCACAAAAGCATCAAAGTCCGCCCGGGTGACATGCGGAAAGGCGGAGTGGACCTCTTCGAAACCTTTGCCCTCAGCAATCAGCCTCCGCACCATGTACTTATAGCTGCTGAGGTGTTTGGTGAACTTCAGGGAGGGCTTGTGAGTTCACAATGTTGTTGGTTTGATGACCGGAGGCGTAGTCGCCTAGGAACTTGTATCGTGCGTGCAACCTCGCAATGAGCTGGGCTCGCAAAGGCGCTTTGCTCTCAGCTCGGAGGTCCGTCTCGTTGAGATTGACGACCTCTCGGAGGATACATGCAAGTTGGTTGCCGTACCCCTTGGCAACATCCTTAGGCAACACCGGCAAACCACTGGCGGGGTCCACCTCTGTGACTGTGTCTCTGCCGGTGCCGACCGTGTTTTGGCGCCTTGCCTTCCGCGGCCTCTTGGCTCCACTTGTCCCGGTGCCACTACTCCCGGCGGCGGCGCTAGGATCGTCGCCGCTTGTCTCGCCGCCACCCCGGCGGCGCCGGCTGCCTCATCGCCGCTAGGCTCGTAGGTACTACCCCGGCGGCGGCGCTTGCCTCGTTGCCGCTCGGCTCGTCGGCACTACCCCCAGCGGCATCCTCCATCTCATGGTCCTCGTCGCCGCCAACACCGGCGGCCTCGGCATCCTCCTCCGTCCTAAAGAAGTGCCTATTGTAGTGCTCCTCTAACTCTTCTTGAGACGACATGGTGGCTTGCACTAATAGAAGATGAAAAAGAGTTAGAATTCACGGAAAAATTCGGCATGACCTTTGCTAAAAATTGGTCATGCCGAGTGCTAGAATTGCCGGAACGGAAATGAATCGACATTCCGGCACTCAATAGCAACTCAATCCCTGTAACAGAAATGCAAACATATATATAACAACTTCATTTTCACCGGAGCTCAACCATCACCATAATCAGCATGTTCATTTAGCTCAACCATCACCATAACCATAACCATAACAGCAATATGCACAGCAGCAGCGCATGCATAGCATCAGCATTTAAATACCACCAGTAGCATTTCCACTATAATAAAAAACCCCAATTCATTTCCAGAGAAGCATGTACATCAAGTAAATGGGTCATCAATTTATCACAGCAAGAAAAATATGTGTGGATGAATAAAATCATCCAAACAGGGGCACCACAATCATATACCCCCAACAGAGAAACCAAATACATTATATATACAGTGAGCTACTGCCAACTAGAGAACCATCATAAAGTAGCATAAAGTAGCATAAAGTACCAAAATGCTAGCATTTTTAAACCAGAGAACACCAGTCAAGATGCTAGCATTTTCTGGGCATTTTATAAATGGTTTGGTGAGCTAAACCTCGCTGCTTCTTTACCTAGCAAACCAGAGAATGCATTTAATCAAGAACTAACATACTGCTAGCATTCATTTTCCTTTTTCAAACCAGAGAACAAATTAACCTATGAATTTCATTCATATTATTAGCATGAGCATGCAACACCATTTAGCAAAAGCATGAGCATTTTATTTTCATTTAACCATTTAGCAAAACCAACATATATAAAGTTCATTTTCAACTTGATTGCAGTAGCATAAGCATGAGCATTTTATTTTCATTTAACCATTTAGCAAAACCATTTTCATTTTCATTTTCATTTTCATTTAATGAAGAACTAACATACCTGCAACTAAAATCATTTTCTTGTTTGAACCAATCCTTTTTTGCTACTGCTAGCAATTAACCTCCTATGAACATAAAGAACCAAAACCGAGAGAACAATACTGCTAGCTTTTCAAACCAATTTTAGCATTCAAACTTCCTTTTTGGGCAATTTTGTTGGACATCAAATTTTAGCTTTTCAAACCAATTTTAGCATTCAAATTTAACCAGGGTATTAAACACGAATTAAATGAACCAGGGTATGAGACGAGGAAGAACCCTAACCGGCTTGGGTCACCGGAGATGAGGAAGAACAGAGAGGGAAGGGGGAGGGAAGGGGAGAGGGAAGGGGAGCGGGAAGCTCACCAATGGCGCGCGGCTCCTTCTTCTCCAACGGCGGCGCCGACGTCCCTCGCGCGCGGCACCTCCTTCTCCAATGGCGCGCGGCACCTCCTTCTCCACGGGTCTTCCGCGGCGGCGTACGTGGCAGGTGGTGGGGGATGGTCGAGGGGATGGTGGAGGGCGGTGGCGGGGCGCAGAACGGCGGCGCTCGAGAGGGGGACTTGAGGTGGCGACAGAACGGCGGCGCTCGACGGTGGGGGTTGGAGATCGATGTGGCTGTGCGGGGAGAAGGAAGAAGGGGAAAAAAGGTTAAGTCCTAATTACAGCTGATCCAGGGTTATTGCCGGCGCACCACATACCCAGTTCGCCGGGGACAAGTATACCCCGGCGAATTAATAATCCTGGTGCGCCGGCAATAAGCCCTGGCACCATGTAACTCTGGGATATGTCAATTCACCTAGCTAGCCTGCCCATTTCCTTTTCTTTTTTCCATTCTTTTTCTTTATTTCTTTTCTCTTTATTTTATGTTTCTTTTATTTTACCCCTAATGCTATACTTTTTTATTTTCTTATCTTTTCAAGATAATAACAAAGCAATATATATATGCATGAGTATGCAAAAACAAAAAAAATATGAGTTATACATACACAAAATATTCACCAACACAATATTAATTAGTCATACATAAAATATTGGCCATGACCATATGAGTAGTTATGAATTACACAAAATATGAGTTATAGATTGCAAATAAATTTTTACATCATTGATTGAGAAGAGTGTTTCGCTTTCTTCTTGCTTTTCTTGCTCGTCGTTGAATAATTTAGCCCCGTGTCGTGACTTCTTCTTTTGAAGGGTCGACCTGACCTCGGTAGCGTGGTCCTGCTTCTTCTTGTGGTGTATGTTGTGTCTTCGTCCTCGGATTCTTCCATCATTGGGTCTCCGACTTGTCCTTCGAAGTCTTCCTCGTTGGCGACTCCATCCATTCCGACGATGGTCCTCTTGCCTCTCCTCACGATAACACGGCTAGGCACTGGATGGGTCGGTTATGAAGAAGCATTGGTGCACGTGTTCACGCAGTACCCATGGCTCATTCTACGCGGTGGCGTTCGTGGACTTTGATTTGTTGGCTTCGGGTAGAAACATGGTGGTGAAATACCGGTCTTCTTTTCGACGCTCTTAGCCCATCCGATACGGAACATCGGCACTTTCTCCCCAGCGTAGCTAAGCTCCCAGATTTCCTCGATTCTTCCGTAGTATCTAGTCTTTACGTCACCCGTCCAGGAATCCATCGTTACCCCCGAGTTACGGTAAACACTTGTTCTTGTCTTTTTCTTCCGTGTAGAATGTGTACCCGTTGATATCGTACGCTTGGTAAGTCATGATGTTGGGCGCGGGGCCATGTGACAAGGCCAATACTAGTTTATCCTTGTCGGAATCCATTGGTGGGGGATTAGCATCAATGTGGTCTTTGAACCAGCGCGCAAAAGAGGAGTTGTGCTCTCTGTATATTTCTGCTTCCGTCATCATCGGCTTGCCATCTGTTCTCTATCATGGTTTTGTGCTCTTTCAACCAAGGATCGATCAAGTCAATGTGTTGTAGCGCTACTAAGTTGGCCTCGTCAAAGTCGGAACTCCGACCGGACATGTGCACGTGCGGTTCCTTCCTTCCATTTTTGTGGCCTACTCCCTCGAACCTACGGAGGTACTTGTTTTGAGGCAAACCAACGGGGTCCTCGATGTCTAGATAATTCGTGCGAGAAAGAGATGCACTCTTCGGTGAGCCAGCCCTGTACGATGCTTCCATCCGGATGTGACCTGTTACGAACGTATCCTTTAATGACCCCATTCATTCTTTCAAACGGCATCATGTTGTGTAAGAATGCCGGCCCTAGACCGACGATATCATCCATTATATGGACCAACGAGATGGACCATCACGTCAAAGAATGCGGGCGGGAAGTACATCTCCATCTCACATAGGATCACCACGATCTCTTCCTCGGAGCCTTGCGAGTTTCTTCACGCTTATCGACTTCCGAGTTATGACGTCGAAGAAGTTACAGAGCCTGGTCAGCGTTGCACGGACATGGTCATCCATTATACCTCGGATTGCAACCGGAAGAATCTGCGTCATCATCACGTGACAGTCATGAGACTTCATGCCGCTGAAGTTTCGTTTCTTGGGGTCCATGTATCCGCTTATTACCCGGAGTAACCGAAGGGCACTCCGACTCCTACAAGGCAATTGAAAAATTGATCGACCTCGGCCGGACTAAAAGTGAAGCGGGGAGGGGGACAGTAATAGTCATGGCTGCTTAATCCTTTTGCGCTTCGACCGCCGTCCGCCTCCTCCTCCGATTGTCCCTCTTGGGCCGGCGGGATCCGAAGCTCTTCCACGATGCCCAAAACTTTCGGGTCATGTCTTGCTTTCGGCCCATCTTTGGTCCGGTCCGGCATGTTGAGAAGAGTGCCAAGCAAGCTCTCGCACACGTTCTTTGTAATATGCATGACATCAAGGCGGTGAGGTGTATCGAGAATTTTCCGATACGGCAAGTCCCAAAACACGGACCTCCTTTTCCATACACCAATGAGCGGCGTCGTTTCCTTTTTCTTCTTCTTCTCTCCAGGCTTTTGACGAATCTTTCCCGGCGCAGGGCACTCCTTCCAACCTTTCGGTAATGTATCGATCTCTTCGCCGCTCTTCTTACGTGGAGGTCCTCGGGGTTCATTTGTACCATCGAACGGATCTCCACGCTTTCTCCACGGGTCGAGTTTTACGCAGCCACCTTCGATGCCCCATGTAAGCTGTTTTCGAAGAGCCATCCTTACCAAGCTGCAAAAACATCGTCTCTTCCATGCACCCGACACATGCCTTGTGTCCATGGCACACCGGCACGAAATGTAACCGTATCCGAGGTAGTCCTGCACCGTCGTGATCAACGCGGCTCTCAAAGGGAAATATTCTTCCGCGACGGCGTCCCATGTATCTACCCCTTCCTCCGCCCACAACGTTTCAAGCTCCTCCTTTAATAGTTCGAGATACATGTTGATATCGTTTCCTGGCTGTGTCGGCCCTTGAATTAGCATACTCATCCGTATGTACTTCCTCTTCATGCACAGCCAGGGCGGGAGGTTGTAGATCCATACAAACACGGGCCATGTGCTATGTGTGCTGCTCTCGGTTTCCGAACGGATTGAATCCGTCCGTGCTCGCACCCAACCCGATGTTTACGGGATCTGCCCCAAAACTTCCGAATTCATTGTCTAATGCTTTCCACCGGCTTGCATCCGAAGGGTGCGTCGGCACTCGGGTGCTCAATCCGCTCTTTATCATTCAACACTGCCTCCTTTCTTTCTGCGTGCCGGCGCATGAGCTTTGCTTCCTTGCGGTCCGCGTAGAACCGTTGAAGCCGGGGGCGAGCGGGAAGTACCACACAACTTTCCGAGGAGCTTTCTTCTTCCCTTTCTTGTACCGTTCAGCTTCACACACGGGACATTTGGTCTTGTCCATGTGCTCCTTGCGATACATGATACGGTCGTTGATGCGGGCGTGATACTTTTCGTGGGGTAAGTCGAGAGGGCACGTGATTCTCTTGGCCTCGGCTAGACTACCGGGACACGTGTTCCCGGCAGGAAGGAGATCTTTCACGTATTCCAGGATGTCGTCGACGCTTGTGTCCGTCCATCCGTGTTTCGCCTTCATCTGCAGCACATCGAGAGCTACTCTCAAGCGAGACTCCCCCAACCCGCGACCTGAGTCGTACAACGGAGTATTCGAGTCTATCTCGAGTTGCTCAAGCTTTGATTTCCGCTTGGCGCCTTTCGTCTTTTCGAGAAGCAGATCTTGAAGATGAGGGTCCCGCACGACTGAAGCTAGCGGCACCTCTTCGTCGTCGTCAAGGTTATTGTCGTCGTCAAGGTTATTGTCGTCGTCAAGGTTATCGTCATGTGCGACAAACTCTTCATCGTCATCAGTATCATGATGCCCTCCTTCTTGCCGGCCATTTTTACCAACTGCCGCCGTCGCCCCATTGACCTCCGCGCCATCATCACTCATCCATTGAGTGTGTCCATGCATGAAACCATTAGTGAGCAGGTGCCCCTGCAACTTGCCTGAATACGGGTCAAACCATTTCCCTCGTTTGCATCTCCGGCACGGACACAATACCTCCGTGCGGTTATTTTCATACATGTCGATGATCGCGTGTTTCAGATATCTCATCACGATGCTTTCACTCATCTCGATAACCATTATCGCCTGCATGGTAAGATTACATAATTCATTAGAACCATGCATCCGTCGGTAGTTTTCACGGAAAATTTCGGCATGACCTTCCTACACGGTAGGACATAGGAGCGCCGAAATGTGCCGAAACGGAAACTTGAAGAATCAACATTTCGGCGCAACGTTGGCAACTCATTTTCAACGCCAACACACACACAAGCACAAGCACAACATATATATATGCCACACACGAGAGCTTTTCTTCAAATGTCCAACATACATCGATTTCATTCCTTAATTTGTTCATTAATCACCTATTTGTTTGATATATTCGTCGATAAGATCGAGACGACGCGCCGCGACAATGGCGTATGGAAGCCGACTTTCTAGATCTAGATCTAGATTGAGCGGTCAATGCGGGATAGTAGATCTAGATCTACATAGGGGGATGTGGGAGATGCATGTAGGAAGGGAAGATTTGCTCAAAAATTTTGATTTTGTTTGGTCAAATTGGTGAAATTGGGGATAGAAATGGGCAAAAATGAGCTGGGTTGGGAGAAGGCTCGGGTTTGTGTGGAGAAGTGGAGTGTAGTGAGTGTGTGAGTGAGTGGGCTGGTTGGTGGCTGAAATAACTGCCAGGTTATTGCCGGCGCACCTGGACCATGATGCGCCGGCAACATATACCCCTATCGGCTATATCACAACCGGGCCAGGCCCAAGAATCATTGCCGGCGCACCGGCCCAGGGGTGCGCCGGCAATAGCAAACTTTCCACCGGCGCACCACCGGGCCGGTGCGCCGGCAATGATTCTTGGGCCCGGCCCGAATCGGCGGGGCCATGCCGGAAATAGCGCCGGCGAGCCTTTCCCCGAGGTGCGCCGGCAGTACCCCTTCATCGCCGGCGCGGCTGAAATGTGGTGCGCCGGCAATGATTTGCACCGGCGCATGCACAAGGTGGTGCGCCGGCACAACTTGCCTCCACCTATAGGCTTTTCCCTAGTAGTGAAGAAGGGCCCCGACCCCTCCTCTGTGACGTGGGAGAGGAAGATCCACCGCCGCCGGTGTCGCCCGGGCTTCACCCGATGACCCCTGCCGGTGGCGGCGACAGAGGGAGGGGGCGGAGGAGGTCTATATGAAAAAAAAAAAAAAAGACCTGACTATGATGTAAAATTCAGTCAAATCATGTTTGCTGCTGTTCAAATCATCCACACCAGTCGTTTTGTGTTCTGAATTCTGCACCGCCACCAGCAAAGATAATTTGAATGGAAATTGACAACAGGTGATGGAAAAATACCTGATAACCTGAATGCGGTGTACAAATCGAACCTGGCTGGTTCGTTCTAACTAGGGTCTAACTTGATCAAACACAAGGTCTTCCGGGATGTCTTTCCGTTCTTGACAATGTCTATTGTTTTAGTGGAGAGGTGCCATGACTTCATCTGAGGTCTCTTAGTGCAAAGATCAACTAGCTGTAAGGTGTCAAGCGTGATCCCACCTAAATCCCACTTATAATTTATTTTTTTCATTCCTTGCACAACTTTTTAAGACAAAAAGTTGCACTGCAAATGGCAAAATGAACTATAAGTAGAATTTCGGTGGGATCCCACTTACATCCATAATGATTAACTGTTACTACCTCCATCCCAAAACTTAAGATTTTGTTGACTGCCAAAACCCACCGGCGGGCAGCGGCCTTGTCAACACTGTAGAGCCGGGGGGAGCCTAGAGCTGCGGCTGGCTGAGACCCCTCCGAGCGACGGCCCGCAATGCTCTTCTGGTCACACGCGGCGTTGCGAAGTGCAAGGGCGTGCCACCTGACCTATACCTGGTCGGAAGGTGATGAGATTGCCTCGCTTAGTTTCCTGCGGGGCATACATGTAAACGTTAAATACGAGCCTCGATCGGCTCTCGAGGTTATCTGTGAATCGGCTCAAAGAGCCGATCCACCCATGATCCGTACGGGGTGTACGAATACTTGGTGGTCCTGCTTGATCAAGATGAAGCTAATGAGATCTACGACGATTTAGGGTTTTCACCACATAATCGGATCATCCTACTCCGGGTTGGGCCGGATGGCCACGCACGGTGCTCGTAAGCCGATCCTAAACAAGGCCAAAAAACCAACATGAAGTTGATCCTAGGAACATCCCGTTTAGGACTTGCGAACGCCACCCTACGTGCCACAGGATCCTCCCCCCTTTGTAAGGCCAAACTATTGCGAGATATTAAACTAATCCTTGTAGAACAAGGAGCAATCGTAACGGACCAGATCTACTAAATAATGATCAAGCGGGTGCCGCCCCCACACCTGAGATAGGCGTGAGGACGGCTAGATATGCAAGGGTTGCACTACGTAAGCATGCTTAAACGAAGAACAATGCTAACCCTAACACATCTAATGATAACTACGTTGCTCGCCATCAAAAGCGCTTCGATACGAGCAACGCATGAACAACGTGGGGCTTGTGCTGCCTAGATCGCAAGATGCGATCTAGGCAGCATGTCGCTACCTGATAGAAACCCTCGAGACGAAGGAGTTGGCGATGCGCCGAGATTGGTTTGTTTTTGGGGTTGAACGTGAGTTGTTGTTTATTCCATAAACCCTAGGTACATATTTATAGTCCAGGGGACTTTCTAATGCGGGCGTGCACTAAACCGTGCACGACTAAGATTCTATCTCTAAACTAAGATACGATCTAATATGTTACAGATACACGGGCAATTAAGCCCAACTTGGTAAAAAGGCCGATCCACATACTTCTTCTATATATATTTCTTCACACCCATCTTCGATCGCGGCCCACCTCTGACTTGGTCAAATTCTGGTGATAACACATGCCCCCCTGGTTTTGGAAATAACATTTCCAAAATCATTATGCTTTCCCTTCGAGAGGTCACGTCGTAGCAGAGTAGAGCCGTTACAGCATCCGTCATCATTATGCCCTGTCTTCTCAGCTTCTCTAAAAATCCTGACAGCTTTAGCATCGATCCCTTGGAAGTTGTAATGGCATTAATCCTTCGCCAGATTCATCATTATTTAACCGCGCCGACTGGTTAGCTCTCTCTCATATCCTCTATTCCATCCCTGCTATCGGCACCAAAAACCCCCTCTTCCTGTAGCAATGTCTTCCTCTTCCTCTTCTTTCTCCAAACTCTTCCCCCAATCTTCGCCGAAGAAGAAGACCGAAGGCAGTCTCCACCCCGCAGTGAATCCCTTCTCCTCCGACAAGGAGAAAAAAGAAGGAGAAGCAGCGAAGGCCAAAGCCTCTCCTTCTGCCCAGCTCCCGCCGAAGAAGCGCCCCGCATGTGGGCGGACAGCGAGGACGAGGATGATGACGAAGAGGAAGAGGAGGAGGACGACTCTTCCTCCTCCATCGGGTACCCGCCGACCAAGCACTTCCGCTCCTGGGCGGACAGCGAGGATGATGATGATGACGAGGAGGAAGAGGCCCCGGCCAAGGGCTGGGGCAGCAGCGACGAAGAGCTCCCTGGGAGCAGCGCCGATGACGTCGGCGGCGGCGATGACGAGGACAGCGACGACTAGTAGTATAGGACTAGTAGTAGCGAGTGCACTAGGCACCGGATCCCTCTTTTGAGAGCCATCGGCTCTTTCTTGTAAAGCCGCTCCTTGGAATTAATGAAATTGTTCTTTCCATTTATCCTTTAATTGCTCCAATTTCATTCCCTCCGTTTGCCATGCTAAGACCGACAGACAACGCGTCGGACTTCTTTCCTTTCTTGCGAGCAACGGCCACGGTCCAAGCCCTGTACTAGGCGTCGGCTTTTCCTTCCCGGTTCCTGCTCGAGACGGCCATGATGCGGCCGCGGCCAGAGGTAATCCCGATCGGCTCCCAAGAACAAGGCATCTTCCGGGCTTGTTGCCCCCGAGTCTCGGCCCGGGTAAAGAGAGCTGTATGGACCTAGGCTCGATCATGTCTGAGGGAACTCCTTATGCCGAGCTAGCCGATTTAAGTATACATCGGCTTCCCAAAAAACGGAGAACCTTCAAGGTGAGCTGCCCCCCGAGTTTCTTCAGTCCCTGCCGGCCAGACAGGCTCCCTGACATTGATCTGATCATTGATCTGATCCACGCGCCCATGCTGCTCCTGACATTGTTCTTGAAGAAATCTCCCTTGAGTCGATGGCCCTGCATCGGCTTTCATGTCCTTAAGTCGATGCCTGCTGCATCGGCTGTGTTCGAAAATTTTCGAATTTTCACTTTTTGAATTTTTTTTTTTTACAGCCGACCTGTGCATCGGCCCCCATATCTCAATACCCGTCAACAAAAGATGAGATGCTTCTGTTGTATACCCTCATATTTCCATATACCTGGGTGCCCCCCCGAGCCGATTCTGTCAAGAAAATTGATGGTATCGGCTACGTTGGATAACATGTTGAACCCGAGCAGAAAGGTAGGTGAGGATAATTTTGGCCGATTGCTGGAATCGGCCTCCACGTTGCTTGTTCGTTGAAGGTTTTGTAAGTTCCCTTCGTAAATTTTTCGGGGCCGATCACAAGGATCAGCCTCTCCTGGTTTGCCCATTGGTTTGATCTTGCTACTTTGTCAGGCTGGATGAAACCAACCCAACCTCTGACTTGATGCGCCTGCTGTCGTCCACCTTGTGTGCTCCGTAGAGTCGTGGAGCGCTACGCTCTGTCGGCAAGACGAGTACCATGTTTGTGCCAGCCGATGTTTCATCATCGGCTTTTCTCTGTTCGGGGCGCCACTCTTTTCTTCGTGGCTGACCTTCCTCGTCCAGGGTTCGCTGAACCTTTGCAGCCAGATCGGGCCGTGCCTTTCTTAGCGTATGCAGGTACAACCTTTCGGCTTCCTCCAGGCCGCGCAATCGCTGAACCCTGCGCTTCTGGGAACGGCTGAGTCCGTCGGGGCACCACCTTGGCCGGTGGTACCTGTCTTCTTCCACTTCTCCCTCGTCTTCGAATCTTCAAGATCTGCCCAACGAGGTGACTCAAGCACGTTTGCTTTGTGGTGGGAGAGGCCCTAAGCGCTCGAACACGGACACGTTGGCTGCCTCCTTCTTTTTCTTATTGCATTACGGGCAATTGCCGATTGTGGGCAATCGGCTCATTCCTG
Organism: Lolium rigidum; assembly: GCF_022539505.1. NCBI lineage: Eukaryota > Viridiplantae > Streptophyta > Magnoliopsida > Poales > Poaceae > Lolium > Lolium rigidum. The sequence continues at coordinate 368,104,722 of NC_061510.1, forward strand.
AATCCCAGCGAGTGTACGAAGAAGGGGCGGTCCCAATGCACGGCGTTGTCGTCTTGCTCCCTTGATGCTTCCGTGGCATAGCGCTCATGCTCCTCCTCATCGTGATCCTCCCGACGATATCTTCTGGCTTCTCTAGCCAAACGATCTTCTCTATCACTGTAATAGGGTCGCCGGCGTTGACCATACTGATTCACATATTTGTTGAGGAGGTGATCAGAGAGGGGTCGCTGATATCTTATATTCTTCACCTCTCCCTCTGTGACGTAGCGCTTGCCATCATGACGGAGCCGATCGCATGGGGCGGCCTCATCCGTATCCTTGCTGTGAGAGCAGCTGCCCTCATCTCTATCTTTGCCGAGTGGTTTCCGGGCCCTACCATGTTGATGCTTGAACGAGGGGCCTGGGCTGGCAACCTTCGGGGTAGGTGATTCCTACCATGTTAACGGCGGGGAAGGGTTGGGTGTCGACCTTCATGGCGTACTTGGTTGAAAATTAGCCGCCCCTTCTCTATCGCCGCTTGGATGTGCTGACGCCACACCCGGCGGTCGTTGGTGGCATGGGAAAGCGAGTTGTGGAATTTGCGGTACGGCTTTCCGTTTAGCTCTTTCGCCGTGGGGAACTTGAGACCTTCGAGGAACCGTCAACTGTTTCTCCTTGAGCGAGGAGGTCGAAGATTTGTTCAGTCTTGGTTACGTCAAAATCAAATCCCCGGGCGGCCCTGGTGGCTTTACCCATTTGCGAGCCACGGGGGTTCCTCCCGAGTCCACTCAGCCACTTGCTATCTCTTGGCCTCCGCAGGCACTTCATCCTCCTCCGTATCGACCATGACTACTGCACGCTTGAACTTGTCTTGGTACAGGTCGGGGTGGCGCTGTTCATATGCCGATAGTTTCGAACCATGTGCGCCAGTGAGGGATAATCTGCTTGGGAGGCCATGTCCTTGAGCTGTGTTGCAAGGCCTGCTACTGCCAACTCGACTGCTTCCTTTTCGGTTATACGAACCGAATAACATCGGTTCCTAAGATTCCTGAAGCGCTGGATGTATTCTGTCACCGTTTCCCGCGCTTCTGACGTAGTTGTGCTAGATCGGCAATGCCGGACTCGGAAGCTTCGTATGGTATTGCATATGGAACTGTTCTTCCAATTGCTTCCAAGACTGGATGGAGTTCGCTGGTAGAGAGGTGTACCATCCAAAAGCCGATCCCGTGAGGGACTGTGAAAAGAGCCTCACGCGTAGCTGATCCGACACTGAAGCCGGTCCTAGTTGAGCCAAATATCGGCTGACGTGCTCGATGGAGCTGGAGCCATCCGATCCACTGAATTTGGAGAAGTCAGGGAGCCGATATTTTGGTGGCAGCGGGATCATCTCGTAATCGTCAGGGTACGGCTTGGAATAGCCGACCGCCCTTCTTTTCGGCATCATGCCGAACTGGTCTCTCAGTATGGTACTGATCTGATCCGCCGTACTGGCCGTAGGAGTTGCACTCTGAAGATTCGCCGGGGTGGCGTGCTTGGCCTGCCACGTTTGCTTTTCCAGCTCTGAGCCAGCTGCAGGAGCTGGGCTCGGGAGTTTCGTCGGTGTGGCGTATTTAGTTAGCCACGTCTGCTGCTGCCGCCGACGTTCCTCCTGTCTTCGCCGGAGTCCCCGATGTTGTGGCCTGGTTTGTGAGTGCCCAGTCACCACAATCCGGCACATACATGCATGCGTACCCATGAGGGATCTCCTTAGGCGCCTCCATTAGGAACTGGTAGTCACTGGGGTCGCCACCAATTCTGTAGACGAGGAATGCCGGTGTAGTCGGCACTTCGGCAGGTGCTGCCAACGCAAATGGCAGCGGTGGACGGGACTGGAATGGCAATTCTCCTTGATGCGTCCCGAGAGCTGGTCCTGACGGCGAGTACTGGTGGCTCATGATCTCCGGATCACGCGCAGAGCGACACGCTCCAGCACGTTAACCAAGTTCTCAGAGTGGCGGTGTAGCGAGTGAGCCACCAGGTAGTTGATCTCCTGCCGCAGACCCCTGGTGCGTTCCTCCGACGGGGAAGAAAGGTCTATCCCATCGAGTGCACCTTCTGTGAGAACCCCTTCCATCCGATGCCACCGAACGGGTTCTGCGAAAAGAGCCGATGAGGTCGGCTTCGAGGGTAGCCTTGATCTCATTGTATTGCTTCTTGAGGTCGTCGGGCGGATCCTCGTAGGTGAGCTGGCGTGCCGTCCGCCATCTCGAGATGTAGATGGCGATGTGGTTGATGTAGACGATGGTCCCACCGGCGTGCCAGAATGTGTTGACTGCCAAAACCCACCGGCGGGCAGCGGCCTTGTCAACACCTGTAGAGCCGGGGGAGCCTAGAGCTGCGGCTGGCTGAGACCCCTCCGAGCGACGGCCCGCAATGCTCTTCCGGTCACACGCGGCGTTGCGAAGTGCAAGGGCGTGCCACCTGACCTATACCCGGTCGGGAAGGTGATGAGATTGCCTCGCTTAGTTTCTCCGCAGGGCATACATGTAAACGTTAAATACGAGCCTCGATCGGCTCTCGGGTTATCCTGTGAATCGGCTCAAAGAGCCGATCCACCCATGATCCGTACGGGGTGTACGAATACTTGGTGGTCCTGCTTGATCAAGATGAAGCTAATGAGATCTACGACGATTTAGGGTTTTCACCACATAATCGGATCATCCTACTCCGAGGTTGGGCCGAGATGGCCACGCACGGTGCTCGTAAGCCGATCCTAAACAAGGCCAAAAAACCAACATGAAGTTGATCCTAGGAACATCCCGTTTAGGACTTGCGAACGCCACCCTACGTGCCACGGGATCCTCCCCCTTTGTAAGGCCAAACTATTGCGAGATATTAAACTAATCCTTGTAGAACAAGGAGCAATCGTAACGGACCAGATCTACTAAATAATGATCAAGCGGGGTGCCGCCCCACACCTGAGATAGGCGTGAGGACGGCTAGATATGCAAGGGTTGCACTACGTAAGCATGCTTAAACGAAGAACAATGCTAACCCTAACACATCTAATGATAACTACGTTGCTCGCCATCAAAAGCGCTTCCGTACGAGCAACGCATGAACAACGTGGGGCTTGTGCTGCCTAGATCGCAAGATGCGATCTAGGCAGCATGTCGCCTACCTGATAGAAACCCTCGAGACGAAGGAGTTGGCGATGCGCCGAGATTGGTTTGTTTTTGGGGTTGAACGTGAGTTGTTGTTTATTCCATAAACCCTAGGTACATATTTATAGTCCAGGGGACTTTCTAATGCGGGCGTGCACTAAACCGTGCACGACTAAGATTCTATCTCTAAACTAAGATACGATCTAATATGTTACAGATACACGGGCAATTAAGCCCAACTTGGTAAAAAGGCCGATCCACATACTTCTTCTATATATATTTCTTCACACCCATCTTCGATCGCGGCCCACCTCTGACTTGGTCAAATTCTGGTGATAACAGATTTATATTCTTTGCGAAAAGTTAAACGAAGAAAGTTTGACCAAACATTTAGAATAATATATAAAAAAATATGATATTTTGTAGATACCATATGAAAATATATTTCATTAGCTATCTAATGATATTGATTTTATACTTTTCATGTTAATAATTTCTGATAAAAACATGATCAAACTTAACATAGTTTGACTTTCTAAAAAAATTTAGACCTTAAATCTTGAGATGGAGGTGGTAGTTTTTAGGTCAATTTCTTTTTACAGCAGACAAACACAATAGGCAACATCGTCTAACTAGCTAGTGCCAGTGATTCAGCTGCTGATGCTGACACTAGCAAGAGCCTCTTTGCTATTTTCCTTAGTTGTATACCGGCTGTTCTTATGCATATGTTACGAGGCAGATTTTTTTGCGTGTAGAAATTGCATCTTCAGCATAATTGGTATCCTGCTGCTGCACTGGTGTATTGCTGTTCCTACACATCTGCTTAGAAGAAAAACAGTCTGCTGGGTAGACCTCAGGTATTCAGATGAAGGAGTCACCTTTCCGGTAGAAAAGGAGAGACAAACACATGATAAAAATGGAAAGAAATCCATTGACAAGAATGAAGAGCCGGCTACACCAAAATACCCAGCAGGTCCATTTTGTTGTATTGTGATCCAAATTTATATGGAGGCTAACTTCTGACGAGCGGAGCGAGGCCCGTCGCCGGAGGCTTGGGCCGAAGCGTAGCGGAGTCAGAAGTTAGCCCATACGTCGTGCCCTGCAGGGACGCCTGCGAAGGGGGGTGCGGGGGGCGGCAGGCCCCCGCGGTACAGTACGGATCGTTGGCACCGCCTATATATACATCTTGTAAGCCGCCGGCTAGGGTTTATCAGATTATAAGATAACCCACGGCGTTTGTAAACACCTCCCGATATAGTGAAGTTTTGCTGGCGGGCTCCCGTGGTTTTTTCCCCTTCTGTGTTGAAAGGGGTTTTCCACGTTAAATCTTATGTCCCCTGCGTGTGTTCTTCTTTCGTTCTTCGTTATTTGCTTGTCGCTTTTATAACACATTTGACGTGAGAAGCGGACTGCCCACTGACATACAAACTCAAGATCACAAACTCAAACTGACTGAGAAGTCTTCTCAAACTTAAAGCACGGACACAATAACTTCATGAACATAGTGCGTACACATTGCAAGCACAAAAGCACCTTACTAATTAAACAAAGTACCTACAGATACCAACATTCAATAAACTAAGACCGACAGTAGTCTAACGGATCCAAAGCCACCCTTGTGCCCTGTCCAACATCAATGCTTAGTGCTAAGGGCATCTCCAGCGGCGCGACGCATTTCGGACGTCCAAACGGACGCGTCGTGTCCGTTTGCGTCGGGCCAAATGGTCGAAATCGTCCGGACGTCCGTTTGCATCGGGGGTGCCACCAGCGGCACGGTGCATAAAAGTTTCAGGTTAAAACACATAAAATTTCAGATTAAAACACAACTCTGAGATTTTTCACGATTTTTCACAGTCAAGCACAGTAAATCTGTCTGGACAGAAATAGTCATTAAAGATCTAATTAGTAACCCTATTTACACGCCTCAAATCAGAAAAGTCAGAACTAATGAAAGTTATCTAACAAGCAGTATTTTGCACTCAAGAAATTTCAGACCAAGATCACCTTCTAGTGATTTTTAAAAGTTTATACAGTAACGCACAGAAATCTGTTTCTAAGCAACAAAGTGGCAAACTTGCATTATAAACAAACTAGTTAGTAACTATACACATGATATTTCTATATACAAAGGACTATGTATAATATTTACACAATATTTACAACATATACAGGTTTTGAAAAGCTTCCATGGAAATAATTATTTTGGTTTCATAGGCATGAACAGAAGTGTTCAAGGTCGACCCCCAATTCACCATTACTCATCTTTTCAATCACTTTCCTTTTTGAAAACTTTTTTGATTAAAAACTACAACTTTTTTTTTGGTAATTCACAATCCCTATCATACAAGGATAGAGAACAACTTGGTACTGAAAATAAAACTACTTAGAGATAAAGCAAACAAGTGCACACAAAAATATTCATCCCACGCTATTGCCCCCCGGCAACGGCGCCAGAAAAGGTCTTGATATCCCACAAGTATAGGGAATCGTTTGTAGCCTTTTCGATAAGTAAGAGTGTCGAACCCAACGAGGAGCTAAAGGTAGGATAAATATTCTCTAAAGTTCTATCAACCACTGATACAACTCTACGCGCACTAAACGTTTGCAATATCTAGAAAATAAAACTACAGCGATGGCACGAATTTGAGAGGTGACTTTGCAGGAAAATAAATACACGGAAATAAATGTTAGTGCTGCAGCGGTAAAATAAACTAAGTAACCAGTAACATGAGTGTGGAAAAGTGGTGGTAATAGTGGTGGCTTTGCTCAAGACAAAATAGTGACGGTCTCGGATTCACTGTCCTCGAAGGAGCTTTCTATGTGGGAGAGGATAAATATACATGCACTCCGCTACTTGGGATAGGAAGCACTATATGATTGGCTTTCTAGCAAACATCCATAACTACTAACAAGCATTAAGGTTTCTCCAACCATAACCTTAAGCTCTAGGTCCCCTTTACTCCCATACGTGCATCTAATCGGTTCGCGTTCTCAGGTTTCTGTCGCTCCGGCAGAACTCCCTCGCTTCGTTACAAATACTACCAACCCTATGTGTTTGATCCATGCACGCACAAATATAATGAACACCGAGGACAATAACATATCAGATCACAACTCTAATGAATCAAAGAAAATCACCCATCCAATCTAAGAACAAATAAACTATGAAACATGACATAGATCATAGGATAGAATATAGCATCGAACACCATATTTACATAGGGCGGTACAGAGGTTTATGAGAGGATGGACCCGTGAGTACAAGGAGGAGTTGGCGATGAAGATGGCGGTGGAGACGGCGGAGACGGCAGCGTGGAGTGCAACCCCTCAACTCCCTCCTTCATGGCTTCTTCGGAGCCCTCCCCCATGGAGATCATCTCCACGGGGGAGGCAGCAGGAACCCCCCGAACTAGGGTTTGAGACGGCGGCGGCGTCGGGATTTTTCATGGAATTCTTTCTTGATATCTGATAGTTTCTACGCGAGCGCAATATATAGGCGAAAGGGCGATGTCAGCGGAGGTCGGGGTGGCCAGTACATGGGCCAGGAGTAGCCAGGGGTGGGGTCGCGCCTGTCCTGTGTACTGCCACGTGGCAGCTCCCCTACGTGTCTCCTTCTGGCTCAGGATTCCCCTCGAAATTATATGGTCCTGGGTTTTTGTCCAGTGCAATTCCGAGAATATTTCATGTACAACATTTCTGAAACACAAAAACAACAGAAAACAGGAACTGGCACTGTGGCACTATGTCAATAGGTTAGTTCCGGAAAATGCTAAAAAAGTGTATCGAAATGCACATAAAACATAAGGGAACTGGTAGAAAACAAGCATGAAGCATAAAAAATTATAGATACGTTTGCAATGTATCAATTACCACTAGCGTGTTTTGTGACGCCCCGAAACCGGTACCATGAGGATTCCAACGATCCCGCCGAAATCCGCACGATATCGATCAGAGACGCCCTCCAACACAACGTGCGCGATGAAGCACACACGTGATGCCAGAGGAATTACCACGAGCAGTAACATTACAAGAGGTTTACAATAGAGCCCACAAGAAACATATATTACAACAACGAGTCAAGATACAAATATACAACGTAAAGATCCAAATCATACAGAAGATCAAATATGTTCGAGTACGGATAAGACAGAAATTGGACTAGGAGTCCTGAAGATAACCAGTGGCGTCCATAACCCTGCCCAGTCCAAGCCGGAGGGTAACCTTGCTAACGTCGTCTCTTCATTGCACCGATCTTCATACCTGTCTGGTTATGTCCCAAAGTAGCAATAAGTACGGGTTCGTACTTAACAAGATTTCAAGACGTATAAGCATTCGTCAACCAGTCGTCCTTTGTACTTGATGCACGCAGGGGACTTAGAGGATGCAAGAGGAACGTCATAGGCAATATGGTGGGGTTAGGCGGCAGCGCGCAAGCACTAAAAACCTATAAAGACACTCTACAACATTCGTCTATCAGAGGAGGTGAGAGAGCGCACTAACAGTTCTATACTCTGCAAACATAACCCATCTGATGTGTTTCCCCCTTCGCTAAGAAAGTACTTACAAAGGCACTTACACAGTTAACAAGTTTTAACCATTTATTATTGAAGTTGATATAACTCACTACACAAGTTATTAGTAATGTTACAGCAGGTGTAAGTTGTCTATGGTCGAGTCATACAGCTCCAAGCCATCCATAACCGCGGACACGGCTTTTTGAAAAGATTTAACCCTGCAGGGATGCCCAAATGTACCCACACGCACGATCAACTCCAAAGAAAAATGGAAAAAAGGTGTAGCATCACGTCTCACACTCTCATTCACGACAATAATGTCCAGGAAGCCACCTAACTAAGTTAAACCCGTATCGAAGTCCGGCCGTGCTCCGAAGCGGACTCAGCTATTGCGTCAGCGTACTAGGTGATCAGTGCCCAGCGGGATGACCACTTCACATCGGCTCCGTAACCTACGAACGTGCAAGAGACAACGGGGTACAAAGCCCCAAATATAACATCATATCGTCTGAACACAAAGAAACAAGCTTGCACGTCCGGGAGAAACAAAATGTTCAAACTAATTGTGGCCACTGGACAAAGCTGAAGATTCCGACAGTGGTCGAGGGGAGACCCGGTAAGCATACCCACGTGTTGTTAGAGCGCTAAGTCTCAGAACTGATAACAAGAACTCGGATCCTAAGTTATTTAGGAAACACAAGTGAGCCATCATAAAACAATCAGCTGACCCACCGATGCCTCCGCTGAGCAACTATTAATAAATATATTCATAGACCATGTGTCATGATTCCCCAACAGATAACCCGATAAGATAGCGATAACAGTAACATGATATAAACAGCACTAGCATGCACTATGACTCGCAAGGCAGACCCCATAACCAAACAATAGCTGTAGGAGGTTGGTGGAGGCAATATGAGCTGCTTTAGGTAACAAGTGGATGAGACACGTGACAAGAACGCAACTGAAGGATAGCATAAGGGAGAAGGAATAAAATAGCTGAGTGACTCCTGCAGAGACAGGAGTTTAGGAAATGCTTGCCTGTTAAAGATTGTCGAAGAACATCCGGAGGACTTGTCGTATCTCACATCACCACTTTGTGATCCTATCTGGAACAAACAACGTATGCAAATCTTACTACTACGAAGGAAGAATCAGCATGAGCAGATGCATGCATGCATGACATGGCAACGATGATGCGGTGCAACTTATCCAATTTAAGCGGAGTCGGAAACATGGACAAACAAATTAGAGTTGGAGTTGCATTTTCTATCGACAAAGTTAAGTGTTGATTAGCATTGCATATCATGGCAAGGGTGAGATACTTCAATATTAAACGGAGCGGGGAAAATCACGTTGGTGTTCCGAAATACTCCGTATATATGTAGGTGATAATGCAAATCTATCACGGCACGACATGATGCGGGATGCAAACAGGTATATGGATGACATATTCATGTTCCTTGCATTTTTCTGATCAAAATTCATATATAACACTTTTTTTATTTTGAATTACCCGTTAAAAGTTATTAACAGATTGATTATTATTATTTAAAAATAGGAAACATGATATATTTTAATAAGAAAGGGATTCAGATTTAATTTTGAAACAGGGGAAGGACCCCGAGTTAGTTTGCAAGAGATACAGGGGGTTATCGATAAAAGGTTCAGAGACAGGACGGCGGGTTGAGGAATAAAACTAGCAGGGGCCTCCATGCAAAACTGGCGAGATCTAGATCCGGGGGGGTTTCTCACCGGGTGAGGGCCTAGCCTCGGTCGCTGACAGGTGGGTCCCGGATGATGACGTGGCGGCCACGCTGGCGAAGCTTGCGAGGATGCACAGAAGCTGTTCGACACCGGGCGTGGCGCGGGGAGCGGCGGTGATCACCGGGGGACGGTGAGATGCTCGCGGGCGACTCAGTGGTTTCCAGGAGGAGCGGCTTGGCTCAGACGACGCGCCTCGTTGGCGCGGCCGGGATGGAGGCAGCGCCGCCGGCTAGGAGCATTTGTGAAGAACGGGCGGCGGTCACCAACAGGATTCAAACCAGGAGGCAAAGAGGAGAAAGGAGGGGTCCAGGGTGGGCACCATGTTAGCAGGAACGCGATGAAGGCCTCGGATTGGCCGGGGGAAGACGGGGGCGACCAGGACGACGATTTTCTCCCGTCGGAGACGGAGAAGAACGACGAGCTCCCGCTCGATTGGGGAAGCGCGGGGTCGATTCCTTGCAGGGGAGGACGAAGACGAGGACAGACCGTCTCCTGGTGGTCTTGGAACGACGTTTGGTGGTCGGAGACGGTGGGACGACAGCGAGGTGGTCACGGTGGCGTTCGGTGGTGGTTGCTCCCGGTGGCTTGTAGAGAAGAAGAAAGGGGAGATGGTGGCAGCGCCAGGATGGGAGGGGGTCTAGGGTTTCGTGGGAGCCTCGGCTCGAAGAGATAAGAGGGAGGAGGGAGTGGTTGGCGCTGGATAGGGAGGACCACGGCGGCGCACTCACGCCATCTGCGTGCTTCGCTGTAGAAGACGACAAGGGAGGAGCGTACCCCTTCGAAAAGAAAAGGGGGTCGGTATGTAAGAAAACGGTCCGAGATGGTGGGCTGAGAAAGGGCCGCCGGTAAGAGAAGGAAGGGAGAGGGAAGTTGGGCCAGAGAGAGGGAGAGGCCCAGGGGTGTTTACCTTCTCTTTTTTTTTCTTTTTTTTAAAACCTTTTGAAATCAAACTTCGTTCTAGTTTTAAATTTGAAACAGGGATGAGAGCAAGGAACAAAACTAGTTTTTTCAAAATATTTACTTTATTTGTAACCCAAAACAAAACATATTTTTATTCCAAAATTAACTGTTGCACAAGATTAATTATAAAATAGAGGTTATGGGAGGGGGAGATTAGGGTTTTACTATTATTGGAAAAAGATAAGAGAGAAAGGGGTTTTTAAAAGAAAACGTATGAGAGGGTAAAGCAACAAGCTAGGGTTTATAAAAATAATTTTATTTGTTGAAAATATGGTTGATGTGATGCATATGCCATGATGATGCATAAGAGAAAAAGAGCAAGCAAAAACTATAGGGGTACTACCCGGGGTCGTTGCATGTTTCCAACGACGGGCTCTGTTGCGCTGGCAGTAGCCTTTTTTGGTGCTCTGTCAATAAGGCTTTTCCTAGTAGTGGGCCGTGCTCTCATCTCGCCGTCGAGATGGCGCAACAGTAGTTGGAAATAATTCACGATGTATATGATCATCTTCTAGACAAATGTTATGAAAAACACGCATATATTTATTTTTACATTTCGTGATTTAGTACAAGGTTGTACTATTAAATCAACGTGATTTAGTACAAGGTTGTACTATTAAATCAACGACCCTTATTATGGATCGTAGATTTCATAAGTTTTGCTACAATAATTATTTTGTGTCACAAAGTAAAATATGATTTGAATGAAGTCCAATACTCCACCTCAAAAACATAAGCCGTCAAATACTGCAATATATCGTACTACCACCGAAATATTTTGCACGCTGCTCTCACTGTTTCTCGACCCTACCTCTAGCAGACGCTCTCGTTTTTGGGACACCTCAAGTTTGCTGAACCAAACCATGTAGCCGTAGCAGTAGCAGAGCTGCCCCGCACTCGACACTCCCCACTCTTCCATTCCCCGCTCCATTCCCCAATCCCCCACCTAAACCCTAGCCGCCGCCGCCGCAGCCGGCGGTCGTGATGGAGGAGGTCGTAGAGGAGGTCCTGCCCCGCCTTCCGCCGGTCCTGATGGACGAGCTTGTAGAGGAGGTCCTCCTCCGCCTTCCGCCGGACGAGCCGCCCACCTGGTTCGTCCGCTCGTCGGCCGTGTGCAAACCCTGGCGCCGCATCCTCGCCGCCCCGCGCTTTCGCCGTCGCTACGGGGAGTTCCACGGAACACCCCCCTTCCTGGGATACTTCAGATTTGATGCAACCTTCGTCCCCACGTCCGCCCTCGTCCCTGCCCAGCCTGACCGTCCCGGCATGTTTTCCCTCGACTGCCGCCACGGCCGCGTCCTCCTCGCCACATCTGACATGTACAAGCCTTTTGAGCTCGTCGTCTTGGAGCCTCTGACGGGCCACGAGAGCCGCGTGCCTTCCCCGATGCACCGCGGGCGCATGTGTAGTGCGTCCGTGCTCTGCGCTGCACACGGCCAAGGCTGCGACCACCACACTTGCCAAGGAGAGCATTTCCTTGTGGCCTTGGTGTCCACCGATTGGCAGCGAAGAGTAACGTCCGGCTGGTTGTACTCATCCGAGACTCGCCTGTGGAGCGAGATCACCTCTCTCCATCACCCCAATGTGAAGTCTGCCTCTTACATGGGTGGGCGTAGCCTTCTTGTCGGCGATGCACTCTACTTCAATGTTGACGTCATCATCAAGTGCCAGCTAGGCACACTCTCCTTATCAAGGTTCGAAAAGCCGATCGATGTCAAAGGGTGTCTCATGTCGTTGGAAGACGGTGAGCTGGGATTTGCTGCCGTGGTGGATGTCAGAGTTCTAACCTTGTGGTCGATGCAGACCGGACCCGAGGGAGCCCTGGGATGGGTTAGATTCAGGCTAATCAATCTTGAGATGCTGCTCCCCTATGGTGCCCTCTTGACCCCAACACATGAATATGGGATTAGTTTCGTGAGTGGCTTTGCGGAGGGCACCCAAGTCATGTTTGTGAGCACATGTGTTGGTTGCTACATGGTTGACCTCAAGTCAGGGCGAGTCAGGATGGTATCTTGTTATGGGGAAAACAAATTATTTCCCTACATGAGATTCAACTTCCCAGGTAATACTTACTCGCATATATAACATTGTACTTGATCAGTTCTTACAATCTGTCAAGTGGCATGTATCCATATGCATGATTACTATATAGTTTTTGAGTCCTTGCATTTCTGCAGCAATGGAAGCAGCTTCTACGGACCAGGAGCAATGATAACCGTACCCGTTAGAGGGGGCGAGGAGGGCGCGGCCGTGGCGGCAGTCGAGGGCAATCCAGCCGGGACGGTCAGGCTGAGCAGGGAGGAGGGCGGAGGTGGGGACGAAGTTGCCATGCCCTTGGAAGTATCCCAGGAGGGGAGGTGCTCCATGGAACTCGCAGTACCGGCGGCGAAAGCGCGGGGCGGCGAGGATGCGGCGCCAGGGTTTGCAGACGGCCGACGAGCGGACGAACCAGGTGGGCTCGTCCGGCGGAAGGCGGAGGAGGACCTCCTCTACGAGCTCGTCCACCAGGACCGGAGGAAGGCGGGGGAGGACCTCCTCTACGACCTCGTCCATCAGGACCGCCGACTGCGGCGGCGGCGGCGGCAGCGGCAGCTAGGGTTTTGGTGGGGAATTGGGGAATGGAAGAGTGGGGAGTGCGAGTGCGAGTGTAGCTCTGCTCTACGGCTACATGGTTCGGTTCAACAAGCTTGGTGGGGTCCGGAAACAGTGAGAGCACCGTGCAAACATATTTCAGATGTTGTACTAGTGAACTGCTTTTTTATTTAGGTGGAGTATTTATTTATTGATCTGCACTGAAATCATATTTATTTTGGTTAACCGGATGAAACAAGTTAGTATGCAAAATAAATACATCAATTTCTTGCACAATATTTCTTTAGGTGGAGTACTTAGGGTGTCTTGCATAATATTTTGCATAGAAGATAATCATGCAAATCATGAATTGTTTACTTCTAAAATAATTATCTCCCATATCACTCTTCTTTATTTCCGTTCCACGCAACATTTCTATGGCAGTGGAATTTGTCCGTTTGATCGGAATATTTTCCCTGTGATGGAACCTTTTTGTGATCTATGATTTGTTTTTGTAATAAAATATTTCTCGTTTTGATGAGAACATCTTGATATGACAAAAAAATGATAGGTCACCTGATGCAAACATTTGTTCATGTTTATATATATATATATATAGATCTCTCCTATGTGCATCATCAGAGCATGGACAATGGAGGAGTAGACCTTCTTCAACGGATACAACATCCCAACAAAACACCATACTCTGCAACAGAGCACGGACTTTTTTTTTGTATCTTTGTTGTGTTTGTCCTGTCGAGAAGGTCTTAGAGCATCTCCAATCACGTTCCCCAAACCGTCCCCCAAAGGGATTTGGGGCGCGCCTGACCAAAAATACGTTCCAGCTGCGTCCCCCAAAGCCCATTTTTGTTCGGCGCGCCCCCATACGGTGTCCGGCGCCCCGAGCCCGTCCCCGTCCCACAGGGGACGCTCCGGGCACGCCGGACACAACGAAAAGCGAGGCGAACCGACGCGGGCCTGACCCGTCAGCGGCTCGGAAGCTCAGCCGCCGCTTACGTAGCGACGGTGCAGTTGCCGGGAAGCGGAACCGTCGCATTGGCAACCGCGTCGACGACGCGGCAACCGCCGGAATGGAGTCGGGATTCCTCGGAAGAGCAACCGCTGGTCTTTTCGACTTCTGCGCCGCCGTTCATCCGCGCTCAATAAGACCCGTACGTCGGCGCTTTTGGATCTTCACCGGCCGCATCCGACACCTCCAGCGACGATGAGCTACATCTCCGAGCTCCCGTCCGACACCTCCAGCGAGGGAAAGCCTGTTGGATGGCGCCATTGGTGGGAGAAAGCTCCGACGCCCAGCAGCGACGACGATTCCCTCCCGCCACTTGACAGCGCGGAGGAATGGCTGGGCGTGGAGGAGGACGCGGAGGAAGAAGGGTCAGAGGAGGCGGCGGTGGCCCGTGCGAAGGCGGAGGCGGACGCGAAGGCCAATACCGCCAAGGCCAAGGCGCAGCCGGCGAGCACCGGCGACAACGAGGAGGACTCCGACGCGTCGGCCGACACCGCCTCTTCGGAAGAGGTGACGAGCGGGAAGCGCCACCGTGGACGACGACGACGAGGCGGGGCCATCATCGAAGAAGAAGTAGTAGTTTAAAATAATTTGTATGTAATTTAATTATGTTTTTTCGAAGTTTTATATGTATTTTGTTTATGTTGAACCGATTTGAATATTAGTAAAGAGTTTTATTCTATCTATTTAAATTATTTTTAATGTTTGGGAGCGGCGTTTGGGGGACGCGACTGGGGAGCGACGTTCCCCAAAGGCGGCACGAACAAAACACGTCCCCCAAACGCTCGATCCGGCGCGGTTTGGGGGACGGTTTGGGGGACGCGACTGGAGATGCTCTTAGAGCATCTTCAGCCGCGTCCCCCAAAGCGTCCCCCAAAGCAATTTGGGGCGCATCGGACAAAAAATGCGTTCCAGCCGCGTCCCCCAAAGCCTATTTTTGTCCGGCGCGCCCCGATACGGTGTCCGGCGCCCCGAGCCCGTCCCCGTCCCACAGGGGACGCACCGGGGACGCCGGACGCACCGAAAAGCGAGGCTTAGCGACGCGGGCCCGACCCGTCAGCGGCACAATAAATTTTAACCTAACCGTCGCCTACCTCGCGACGGAAGTTATTGGCGCGCAGCGAAGGTGCAGTTCCCGCAGAGGCGCAGCGACGCGTCCCGTCGCGCGTAGCTCTGTGTGCCGGCGTTAATGAGCGCCACCGCTTATCCGCCTCCCTCCGGCCTATAAAAGGGGCGCCTCTCATCGTCCCTCTCACACACAAACCCTAGCGCCTCTCTCCCAAACCCTAGCCGCCACCATCTCTCAACAAGACTCGACGCTATGTACGAGTAGGCGGAGGCCGACCTCGCGGCCGCGGCCGTGGTCGTGGTCGTGGTCGCGGCATAGCTGAACGCTCGCCGTCGCCTCCCACGCCGTTGTCTTCATCGTCGGAGATGGACGTGGAGCCGGACGTGCTGTTCGAGTTCGTCCTCGTCCTCAAGGGCGACCCGCGCGGCATCCAGAGGCTGCCGGACTCCTTCGCCGAGTACGTCGGCGCCGTACGCCCGCGCAAGATGCATCTGCGGGAGGCTTCGTGCGGCTACTACCGGTGGATCGTCGACGCGATCTACGACGCGCGCGGCAAGATGTACCTCAACATCAGCTGGGAGAAGTTCGCGCGCCACCACAGCCTCGAAGCCGGCTTCATCCTCCTGTTCTCCTACTTCGGCAACAGGGACATGAGCGTCAAGGTCTTCGACGAGAGGCGCTACCGCCGGGACTACCACAACGACAGGGACTCCCACGGCGACAGCACCGACGAGGAGGACGACTGAGTGTTGTTTCTTCACAGCGAATACGTGCACGGAGGTTTCTGCCTGTTCGCCTCATCGGTAGAACCAACAAGGGCACCATCCTCCCGCTGGATTTTCCAGTTTGGGTGACTGGGTGTGCCCTCGAGTGTTCTTTCTTAGCAGCGAACACAGGAAACCTTCGATGCACGGCCTAGTTAGGTTTAGTTTATTTGTAATATTTTATATTTGTGTCCACCACGGTTCCAACTATGTATTAGTTTGTGAAAACCACGTACCCAATTATGTATTAGTTTGTGGAAATTGAAATAAAAATGCCAAAAAAGTATTTTAAATGTTTGGGGGCGGCGTTTGGGGGACGCGGCTGGGAAGCGACGTCCCCCAAAGGCGGCACGAACAAAACACGTCCCCCAAACGCTTAATCCAGCGCGATTTGGGGGACGCTTTGGGGGACGCGGCTGGAGATGCTCTTAGGCTCTCTCGGTGCTGCATAGTGCTCATGTTTGTAAAATAAAATCCGATGTTATTTATGAGTTCATGTCTTGTTTCTCAAACACAATAAATAGCTAGACATACCTTCAGTTCTGTAGTTTATTTTAGGGGGTCTATTCAAGCATGGCAGGCACTAACACGGACTCTTTTAGGCCAAAGTACAATCCCCTGATACATATAAGCTCAAGTACAAGATGCATAAAGCGAAACACACAAGACCAAAAATCCTTCAGGTTTTCCTACCATGTTAAAAATAAATATCTTCAGGTCTTGCAGTTCTGGATCAACCATGTCCAATTGTATGCCTTAAAACTACTATTTGGCAAGAAATTAAACAAGCCAGACAAGATCATCTTTCAAACGAAAAGAGGAGATCCATGCAGTCTTCATGGGGGCTGCCTAGTGCCGAGTAGTCGAGGGTGAGAAGTCAACATGTATGTGGGCATGTTAACGACAGCCTACCAATTGCCCACACTTGTGCCCGTATAAGTTAAATGGGTTGCCGCTTTGTGTCTGTATAACATGGACGTGCTACACGGCGTCCGCCTGCCCATTTAAACCTGCCAGCGCCCCATCAGTCAAAGCCAGTGGCCAGCGCCACATTCAGCAAAGAACAGCCAGCAGCCAGCGCCCCATCAGACAAGTACAGGCATTTCACTTTGTGATTATACAAACTAGTTGCACGAATGATGTACTATGATTTAGCTCATCATTTAGTTAGGCCATAAAATAACACATGAAAAATATCAGACCACAACAACACAAGTACAAATCAGAACATGCATAGAACGGCTAGAGCATTTCTTGTTTGTCAAACCCAGAGATATTTTTTACTGTACAAACAACTAAAAAAGTTTGCTGATCACGTGTATACCGTATGCTCTTATATATTTGTTGGTTCAGAGATCGAACCTTCTGTATTGTATGTTCAGCGGAAAAGGTGATAACTGTTGCTGCAGTGTATTGTCGATCCCACAACTCCTACTCTGGCTTAGCACAATGCATATGCAGAAGACACGCCATTGCCATTGCCATCAGTGGGAAAAAGAAATTCTTGAGGACCTGGTATTTTCCCGATCAGGTTAGATCCTGTTTAGAGTTTCTACACAAGTCAGGTTGAAAGTCTACATGATATTCAGGTCTTTTTAATCGATCACAGGCTGCCGGTTTCCTTTCAAATTATCTTCACCATGCGTTCGTACAACACATCTAAAGATCTTTTGCGGTAAACTCCGAGGGCATCCATCATGCCAATCATGGAAGACCAAAACATATTGTGATCAGAACAGTGGCGTGCCCCTCGCATTTGTAGGATTGTCGAATGGCCGGACGTGGATCCATTTTGTGGCAGACCACTTCTCATCATCGACTACTGGCACACTGGGAACTAGGCAGCTCCCATGAAGACTGCTTGGATCTGCTCTTATGGATACATTAGTTGTGATCAAGAAGCTCAAGGTCCTGCCAGGCCAGATCTGAGAGAATGCATAAGATTAGGTAACATTCTGTAGCGGGAAATATCAAGTAATCTCAGAAATATTGGCATACCTCAGCATTTGGAAACATAGTAACTCCACCCTTCGTCACATATGCCAGGTATATAAGAACAGCGGCAACTAGAGGAACACACTTTGGATTTTCTTTTCTTCTGAAAGATGACCTTGACTGCTTTAGTTTCATTTCTTGAAAAGGTTGCCAAATAGTAGTTTCAGCATTTTAAGGTATATATACTTGGACATGGATATATTGCAGTTGTGCTCATGTCTTTTATACGCATGATTGATCAACTACTGTTTCGACGCCAATGCTGCAATGCCAGATGACAATGAACTGGTGAAAAGCAGCTCTAGCTCTTTGGAGAAGGAATAGCCAGGATGTGTCTGGGCTTGATTTGGAGGCGCTCCTTTCCTGGACCAATGTATCTTGCGCAATTCGTTCATTTTATGGTCAGTGGCAGATTCAGTTGGTGATGCTGACACTAGCTAGATGGAGGATGATGTATATGAGACATGTCAAATAGTTTTTGACCTAGGAACTAACAGCTTGCTGATCTCACTTGTATAACAGCTGGTCTTATACTCTTATATATTCTATTATATTATATTTCATAGTCAAATCAATTTGTATGTTCAGAGATCGAATCTTCTGCTTTTTATGGTCAGCAGAATATGTGATAACTGCTGCTGCTCCCGTGTATTGTCGACTATATACTTCCTACATCTTCTCAGCAAAAATGCGTAAACCATGCTCGGCATGATCAAGGACGTGACTGAAGTCAGACATTGCCAAAACAGGAAGTACTTCAATACCTGGCATTTTACTGATCAAGTTGGACCCTGCTTGGAACATACCAAGTGTCCTCACCAGTCAGGTTCAAATGCTACATCATATTAAGGTCTTTTTCCATTGTGGGCTGCCAGGTTCCATTCAAACTATCTTCGCAGCAGCAAAGATGATTCGAACAGCAAGAAAGATGATTTGACTGAATTCTACATCATATTCAGGTCCTTTTCTTCCATAGAAGGCATAACACGGAATGACTGAAAATATGTTTACACATTCCAAGGACAGAAGCAGCTACTTTCTAAACAAAGTTCAAAAAAACAACTTGCCCTTTGTCTAGTGTCGCCCCTACACTACCTCCACCCTTGATCCAAAAGCCCATGTTCCATCAGCTTGTGCTTGACAAACACTTGAAACACCAGCTCACTGCCCCTTGCCCGTTGAAGCTGCTTCCATAGCTGTAGAGATGCAAGAATGTAGGAAATAAAAATCAATTTGTTGATGAATTTGTTCCACCTCAATGTACATTTTACTTAATCTATTAGTCACCGATCACAAGTACCGACAGGTCGTACTAACACAAACACACTAGGTAAACCCAAAAATGCATAGAACCATTAAGAGAACATGGACATGAGGAACGCATGTCTTTCATGAGAAGTTGTCATATGTAAGGTTACTTGCTAAGTTCCATATTTTCAACTCATGTTGCTAATTAAGTGCCACTGATAGATTGTAACAGAGAATTCTACAGGGTTATACATACATGGACATTAGTAACTAATACCTGGCATGTAGAACCTCACGTAGGGAAATAACTTCCTGGCAGGAGAAGACACCTTCCTGACTCGCCTTGACTTGAGATCAACCATGTAACAAGCGAAGGTACTTATGAAAATGACTTGGCTGCCCTCCGCGATGCCACTAATCACACAATCAGCGGTTGGAATCGAGAGGGCACCATCAGGGAGAAGCGTGTGAAGGTCAATTACCCTGAGTTTTGCCCATCCCACGGCCCCCTCGGGTCCGGTCTCCATCGACCACAGGGTTAGATCAGTGACATCCACCAACGCAGCGAAACCCAGCCCGCCGTCTTGCGCTATCATGAGACGCCCCCCTTTGACATCGGTCGGCCTCTCGAACATTGACAAGCTTAGCGTACCTAGGTCGCACTTGATGACGCCGTCGATGTTGAAGTAGATTGCATCGCCCAGAAGGACGCTAGGCACATAGCGGTTAAATGTATACTTGGTGACATTGGGGTGATGAGCAGAGCTGAGCGTGCTCCACATGCGGGTCTGGGATGAGTACAGCCAGCCCGACGTGATGCTCTTCTGCTGATCAGTGGTCACGAAGGCCACAAGGAAATCCCCTCCTTGGCAACCATGGTGGTCGCAGCCTTGTGCGGCGCAGAGCACCGCCGCGCTGAACCAGAGCACGTTGTTGTCCGGGGAGGGCACGCGGCGCTGGTGGCCCGTCAGAGGGTCAAACACCGTGAGGTCGAAGCTCTCCCCCTCCCCGAAATCCCCGAAGTAGCGGTTAAAGGGGGTGATTAGGGCACGGCCGTGGCGGCAGTCCACGGCCATCATGGCAGTATAGCGGCGGGGCCGGTCCGGCCGGGCAGGGAGGTGGGCAGTGGTGGCGAAGAAGCTGGTGTCCTCTTGGAAGAGCCCCAGGACGGGAGGTACTCCGTGGAACTCGCAGTAGCGGCGGCGGAATCCCGCGTCGGCGAGGATCCGGCGCCAGCGCTTGCGAACGGCGGAGGCGCGCACGAGGCAGGCGAGCTCGTCCGGGGGAAGGCGGAAGAAGACCTCCTCGACGAGATCGTCCGAGAGGCGGAGGAAGCCATCCTCGACGGGCTCGTCCATCGGCGGCGGCAGGAGCGGCGGAGGCGAGGGTTTGGGTGGGACGAGTGGAGCCGAACTCTATGGAGCAGTTGTGCCGGGTTGCTTCAGTTTCTTCAGTATACGTATGTGACACGTACAGCACGCCGGGCTCACGAACCGACCAGAAAAGACACGCGTCCAAACAGAGTCACAAAACGCCCAAAAAAGTGGGAAAACGCTGCTAATCAGCCGACTGATCTTCCTTCTCGTATTCTCCAGGCCCATCGAGAGAAGATGCATCGCGCCGCCCCTACTTCTTGCTCGACGAGCGCCGCCCAGCTCCTGCCCGACGAGCGCGCCGCCGTAGATCCTAACCTGGCGAGCACGTCGCCGCAGATCCTCCGCCGGCGACCGCACCTTTCCTGACGACCGTGCCGCGCCAGTTCCTCCACCGACGAGCGCGTCGCCCGGCGACCGTGCCTCCCCTCCTCCTCACCTGGCGGCGCCGCCGCGCCAGTTCCTCCACCGACGAGCGCGTCGCCCGGCGACCGTGCCTCCCCTCCTCCTCACCTGGCGGCGGCGCCGCGCCAGCTCCTACCCCGACGAGCGCGTCGCCCGGCAACCGCGCCGCCCCTGCTTCCCGCGAGCGCCTCCTCCTCCTCTCGGCAACTGCAACACCCTAACCACCGTGTAGGCGGTACTACTATCGTGACGACGACGGCGGTGTTGTAGCTTGCGCCGGAGGTAGTGGTCGAGATGGCAGGCAGGTGCCAGGTTGGGGGCACAGGTGCGACAATGCTTTTTTTTTGTTGTTTTTAGTGTTAGTTATTGTTGTAAACTTTTTGGTAATTTGTTGTAAATATATATTTTTGGGCGCATGGAAATTGTTGTTTTTGTTAAAACTTCTTGGTGGCTATTGTAAACACCCAAATTATTTGTTGTTTTTGTTATCAATTAATGTTGTAAATATATTTGTTGATTTGTTGTAAATATATTTTTGGCATGGAAATTGTTGTTTTATTCTTGGAATTGTTGTTTTCCTATAAAAATCGTTGTTGATTATTGATGTAAACACACAAATAAAAATTGTTGGTTCTATTGTTAATTTATTGTTGTAAATATATTGGAGACTTGTTGTAAATATTTGGCATAGACAAAATTGTAGTGCCGAAGCTATTACTAAGTATTGTTGTAAATACCCCGTTTTGTTGGATTGTTGTTGTTGTAAATACGCAAAAGTAGCACATGGTGGACTCAGACTAGAATTCAGCCTTAAACAGAGCAGTGGGAAACCAACGTGCTGTGAAAAGCGACGTGTAGCTGGGCAGAAGCTAGGTACAGCGGGTCAGAGCTTGAAAGCGACGTGAGGGAAAGAGGTATTAATTGCAGACGGTACGATCTTTATCCAAGGGTGGAAACAACAACCGATTTTTTAATCTGCCATCAGCCGACCGACGGCTAGCATTGCCCAAAAAAGTGAGACTTCAGTGTGGTCTGCTGTGGAACAATCCGTCGCCCAACGACCAGTTGCTATCTTCGAGCTACTCTTGTTCATATTATCAGAGTGACGCCACAAACTTTGCCTAATGAATGATCTCACTTCCTCACTTCCAAAATAAGTGTAGCAGATTTCTTTAGATTTATATGTATCTACAAGTATTTTAATGTGTAAATACCTAATACAAGTTTAAACTAACACTTGTTTTCACAAGGAGAGAGTGTCCTTAATTTTTTTCTCCTTTTGACATCGCTTGGTGCCAATCGCGGCTGTAGCTCCGCCACTGTCGTTGATAGACTCCTATTCTCTCGGGGCGCCAAAGAAACACATGAAGCCGCACAACGATGAGCGTCAAACACAACACGAATCGTGTAGCTTGCCACAAACCGTCCCGTAGTGGCATGTAAAATAGGAGGTCCAATAGAACATAGTGGGCCTATGCCTCAATAGATGTGGGAGCTTTATGTCTTCCATCTTCCGATGAGTGGAACAAGTATAATGAGCTGGTTCTCGAATGAAAACGAACATGAACATGACTGATGCGCGTAGATGTACACGTCCGTTGGGAACCCCAAGAGAAAGGTATGATGCGCACAGTGGCAAGTTTTCCCTCAGTATGAAACCAAGGTTTAATCGAACCAGTAGGAGCCAAGAAGCACGTTGAAGGTTGATGGTCGCGAAATGTGATGCGGCGCAACACCAGGGATTCCGGCGCCAACGCGGAACCTGCACAACACAACCAAAGCACTTTGCCCCAACGAAACGAGTGAGGTTGTCAATCTCACCGACTTGCTGTAACAAAGGATTAAGCGTATCGAGTGGAAGATGTTTGCAAAGAAAACAAGTAAACACAATTGCGATAGATTGTATGCTATGTAAAGAATAGGACCGGGGTCCACAGTTCACTAGAGGTGTCTCTCCCATAAGATAAAGCATGTTGGGTGAACAAATTACGGTCGGGCAATTGACAAATAGAGAAAGGCATAACAATGCATATACATGATATGATAAATATAGTGAGATTTAATTGGGCATTACGACAAAGTACATAGACCGCCATCCAAGCTGCATCTATGCCTAAAAAGTCCACCTTCGAGGTTATCATCCGAACCCCCTCCAGTATTAAGTTGCAAAGCAACGAGACAATTGCATTAAGTATGGTGCGTAATGTAATCAACAACTACATCCTTAGACATAGCATCAATGTTTTATCCCTAGTGGCAACGACACATCCACAACCTTAGAACTTTTACATCACTTTGTCCCAGATTCAATGGAGGCATGAACCCACTATCGAGCATAAATACTCCCTCTTGGAGTTAAGAGTAAAAACTTGGCCGAGCCTCTACTAGTAACGGAGAGCATGCAAGATCATAAACAACACATGAACAATAGATTGATAATCACCATAATCATAGTACTCTCTATCCATCGGATCCCGACAAACACAACATATAGTATTACATATAGATGATCTTGATCATGTTAGGCAGCTCACAAGATCTAACAATGAAGCACAACAAGGAGAAGACGACCATCTAGCTACTGCTATGGACCCATGGTCCGGGGGTGGACTACTCACTCATCACTCCGGAGGCGACCATGGTGGTGTAGAGTCCTCCGGGAGATGAATCCCCTCTCCGGCGGGGTGCCGGAGGCGATCTCCGAGAATCCCCCGAGATGGGATTCGCGGCGGCGGCGTCTCCGTAAGGTTTTCCGTATCGTGGCTCTCGCATGCGGGGGTTTCGCGACGGAAGCTTTAAGTAGGCGGAGGGTCAACGCGGGGGCCACACGAGGGGCCCAGGAGGTAGGTCGGCGCGGCCGGGGCTCGGGCCGCGCCGGCCTCCCTCTGGCCGCCTCGTGGCCCCACTTCGTTAGGTCTTCGGTCTTCCGGAAGCTTCGTGCAAAAATAGGACCACGGGCGAAAGTTTCGTCCAATTCCGAGAATATTTCTTTACTAGGATTTCTGAAACCAAAAACAGCAGAAAACAACAAGCTGGCTCTTCGGCATCTTGTTAATAGGTTAGTTCCGGAAAATGCATAAATATGACATATAATGTGCATAAAACATGTAGGTATCATCAATAAAGTAGCATGGAACATAAGAAATTATCGATACGTTGGAGACGTATCAAGCATCCCCAAGCTTAGTTACTGCTCGTCCCGAGAGCGAGTAAAACGATAACAAAGATAATTTCTGAAGTGACATGCCATCATAATCTTGATCATACTATTTGTAAACATATGTAATGAATGCAGCGATCAAAGCAAAGGTAATGACATGAGTAAACAAGTGAATCATATGACAAAGACTTTTCATGAATAGTACTTCAAGACAAGCATCAATAAGTCTTGCATAAGAGTTAACTCATAAAGCAATAAATCAAAGTAAAGGTGTTGAAGCAACACAAAGGAAGATTAAGTTTCAGCGGTTGCTTTCAACTTGTAACATGTATATCTCATGGATATTGTCAACATAAAGTAATATAACAAGTGCAATATGCAAGTATGTAGGAATCAATGCACAGTTCACACAAGTGTTTGCTTCTTAAGGTGGAAGGAGATAGGTAAACTGACTCAACAATAAAAGTAAAAGAATGGTCCTTCAATGAGGAAAGCATCGATTGCTGTATTTGTGCTAGAGCTTTTATTTTGAAAACATGAAACAATTTTGTCAACGGTAGTAATAAAGCATATGAGTTATGAAAATTATATCTTACAAGTTGCAAGCCTCATGCATAGTATACTAATAGTGTCCGCACCTCGTCCTACTTAACTTGGACTACCGGATCTTCGCATGCCATGTTTCAACCAAGTGTCACAAAGGGGTACCTCCATGCCGCCGGTACAAAGGTCTAAGGAGAATGCTCGCATTTCGGATTTCTCGCTTTTGATTATTCTCAACTTAGACATCCATACCGGGACAACATGGACAACAGATAATGGACTCCTCTTAAATGCATAAGAATGTAGCAATGATTATTGTTCTCATATGAGATTGAGGATATATGTCCAAAACTGAAACTTCCACCATGGTTCATGGCTTTAGTTAGCGGCCCAATGTTCTTCTCTAACAATTTTGCATGCTCCAACCACTAAAATGATAGACCTTCAGACAAGACGGACATGCATAGCAACTCACATGATATTCAACAATAGTTGATGGCGTTCCCCGAAGCATGGTTATCGCACAACAAGCAACTTAATAAAATATAAAGTGCATAAGTACATATTCAATACTACGATAGTTTTTAAGGCTATTTTGTCCCATGAGCTATATATTGCAAAGGTGAATGATGGAATTTTAAAGGTAGCACTCAAGCAATTTACTTTGGAATGGCGGAGAAATACCATGTAGTAGGTAGGTATGGTGGACACAAATGGCATAGTAGTTGGCTCAAGGATTTTGGATGCATGAGAAGTATTCCCTCTCGATACAAGGTTTAGGCTAGCAAGGTTATTTGAAGCAAACTCAAGGATGAACAAGTGCAGCAAGACTCACATAAAAGACATATTGTAAACATTATAAGACTCTACACTTGTCTTCCTTGTTGTTCAAAACTCAATACTAGATATTATCTAGACCTTAGAGAAACCAAATATGCAAATCAAATTTTAGCAAGCTCTATGTATTTCTTCATTAATGGGTGCAAAGCATATGATGCAAGAGCTTAAACATGAGCACAACAATTACCAAGTATCACATTATCCAAGACATTTTAGAATTACTACATGTAGCATTTTCCAATTCCAACCATATAACAATTTAACGAAGAAGAAACTTCGCCTTGAACATTATGAGTAAAGCCTAAGGACACATGTGTCCATATGCAACAACGGAGCGTGTCTCTCTCCCACAAAGTGAATGCTAGGATCCATCTTATTCAAACAAAAACAAAAACGAAAACAAACCGACGCTCCAAGTAAAGAACACAAGATGTGATTGAATAAAAATATAGTTTCAGGGGAGGAACCTGATGATGTTGTTGATGAAGAAGGGGATGCCTTGGGCATCCCCAAGCTTAGACGTTTGAGTCTTCTTAAAATATGCAGGGGTGAACCACGGGGGCATCCCCAAGCTTAGAGCTTTCACTCCTCTTGATCATAGTATATCATTCTCCTCTCTTGACCCTTGAAAACTTCCTTCACACCAAACTTCAAGCAAACTCATTAGAGGGTTAGTGCACGATTAATAATTCACACATTCAGAGGTGACACAATCATTATTTTCACTTCTGGACATTGCATAATGCTACTGGACATTAGTGGATCAAAGAAATAAATCCAACATAGCAAAAGAGGCAATGCGAAATAAAAGGCAGAATCTGTCAAAAACAGAACAGTCCGTAAAGACGAATTTAAAGCTGGCACCAGACTTGCTCAAATGGAAAAACTCAAAACTAATGAAAGTTGCGTACATATCTGAGGATCACGCTCGTAAATTGGCAGATTTTTTCGAATTTTCTACAGGGAACTGTGCCCAGATTCGTGACAGACAGCAATGCTGTTTCTGCGCAGCAATCCCAAATATAACATCAACTTTGACATAGAAACTTTACTTGGCACAAAAACATGATAAGGAGAGGTTGCTACAGTAGTAAACAACTTCCAAGACTCAACAAAACAAAAAATTGCTGTAGGTAAAAACATGTGTTGTCTCCCATAAGCGCTTTTCTTTAACGCCTTTCAGCTAGGCGCAGAAAGTACAAATCAAGTAACATCGAGAGTAGAAGCATCAACATCATAGCTTGTTCTAATAATAGAATCAAAAGGCAACTTCATTCTCTTTCTAGGGAAATGTTCCATACCTTTCTTGAGAGGAAATTGATATTTAATATTACCTTCCCTCATATCAATAACAGCACCAACAGTTCGAAGAAAAGGTCTTCCCAACACAATTGGACAAGATGCATTGCATTCGATATCCAAGACAACAAAATCAACGGGGACAAGGTTATTGTTAACCGTAATATGCACATTATCAATCCTCCCCAAAGGTTTCTTTTTAACATTATCGGCAAGATTAACATCCAAATAACAATTCTTCAATGGTGGCAAGTCAAGCATATCATAAATCTTTTTAGGCATAACAGAAATACTTGCACCAAGATCACATAAAGCATTACATTCAAAGTCATTGAATTTCATTTTAATGATGGGCTCCCAACCATCTTCTAACTTTCTAGGAATAGAAGTTTCAAGTTTTAGTTTCTCTTCTCTAGTTTTTATGAGAGCATTTGTAATATGTTTTGTAAAGGCTAAATTTATAGCACTAGCATTAGGACTTTTAGCAAGTTTTTGTAAGAACTTTATAACTTCAGAGATGTGGCAATCATCAAAATCTAAATCATTATGAGCTACAGCAATGGGATCATTGTTCCCAAGGTTGGAAAAAATTTCAGCAGTTTTATCACAAGCAATTTCAGACAGTTTTAGCAATTTCAGGCAGTTTTGTACGCTTTGCACTAGGAGTAGAAACATTGCCAACACCAATTATTTTACCATTGATAGTAGGAGGTGCAGCAACATGTGAAGAATTAGCATTACTAGTGGTGGTAATAGTCCAAACTTTAGCTACATTATTCTCTTTAGCTAGTTTTTCATTTTCTTCTCTATCCCACCTAGCACGTAGTTCAGCCATTAATCTTATATTCTCATTAATTCTAACTTGGATGGCATTTGCTGTAGTAGTAATCTTATTATCAATATCATTATTAGGCATAACTTTCAATTTTAAAAGATTAACATCAGAGGCAAGTCTATCAACTCTAGAAGCGATATTATCAATTTTATCAAGCTTTTCCTCAACAGATTTGTTAAAAGCAGTTTGTGTACTAATAAATTCTTTAAGCATGGCTTCAAGACCAGAGGGTACATTCCTATTATTGTTGTAAGAATTCCCATAAGAATTACCATAACCATTACCATTAGCGAAGGATATGGCCTATAGTTATTACCAGAGTTGTTCCTATAAGCATTGTTGTTGAAATTATTATTTTTAATGAAATTCACATCAACATTTTCTTCTTGAGCAACCAATGAAGCTAAAGGAACATTATTAGGATCAACATTAGATCTACCATTCACAAGCATAGACATAATCACATCAATCTTATCACTCAAGGAAGAGGTTTCCTCAACGAATTTACCTTCTTACCTTGTGGAGCTCTTTCCGTGTGCCATTCGGAGTAATTTATCATCATATCATCAAGAAGTTTTGTAGCCGCCCCAATGTGATGGACATAAAGGTACCTCCAGCAGCTGAATCCAATAAATTCCGCGAAGAAAAATTTAGTCTCGCATAGAAGGTTTGGATAATCATCCAAGTAGTCGGTCCATGGGTTGGGCAATTCTTTACCAAAGTTTTCATTCTCTCCCAAGCTTGAGCAACATGTTCAGTATCTAATTGTTTAAAATTCATTATGCTACTTCTCAAAGATATAATTTTAGCGGGAGGATAATATCTACCAATAAAAGCATCCTTGCATTTAGTCCATGAATCAATACTATTCTTAGGCAAAGATAGCAACCAATCTTTAGCTCTTCCTCTTAATGAGAAAGGAAACACTTTCAATTTAATAATATCACCATCTACATCTTTATACTTTTGCATTTCACAAAGTTCAACAAAATTATTGAGATGGGCAGCAGCATCATCGGAACTAACACCGAGGAAATTGATCTCTCATACCCAAATTCAGTAAAGCAGGTTTAATTTCAAAGAATTCTGCTGTAGTAGCAGGTGGAGCAATAGGTGTGCATAGGAAATCATTATTATTTGCATTTGTGAAGTCACACAATTTAGTATTTTCAGGGGTATTCATTTTAGCAAAGGTAAATAAAACAAACTAGATAAAGTAAATGTAAGTAACTAATTTTTTTGTGTTTTTGATATAGAGAGCAAGACAGTAAATAAAGTAAAACTAGCAACTAATTTTTTTGTATTTTGATTTAGTGCAGCAAACAAAGTAGTAAATAAAATAAAGCAAGACAAAAACAAAGTAAAGAGATTGAGAAGTGGAGACTCCCCTTGCAGCGTGTCTTGATCTCCCCGGCAACGGCGCCGAGAAAAAGTGCTTGATGCGCGTAGATGTACACGTCCGTTGGGAACCCCAAGAGGAAGGTATGATGCGCACGGTGGCAAGTTTTCCCTCGGTATGAAACCAAGGTTTAATCGAACCGAGTAGGAGCCAAGAAGCACGTTGAAGGTTGATGGTCGCGAAATGTGATGCGGCGCAACACCAGGGATTCCGGCGCCAACGCGGAACCTGCACAACACAACCAAAGCACTTTGCCCCAACGAAACGAGTGAGGTTGTCAATCTCACCGGCTTGCTGTAACAAAGGATTAAGCGTATCGAGTGGAAGATGTTTGCAAAGAAAACAGTAAACACAATTGCGATAGATTGTATGCTATGTAAAGAATAGGACCGGGGTCCACAGTTCACTAGAGGTGTCTCTCCCATAAGATAAAGCATGTTGGGTGAACAAATTACAGTCGGGCAATTGACAAATAGAGGAAGGCATAACAATGCATATACATGATATGATAAATATAGTGAGATTTAATTGGGCATTACGACAAAGTACATAGACCGCCATCCAACTGCATCTATGCCTAAAAAGTCCACCTTCAGGTTATCATCCGAACCCCCTCCAGTATTAAGTTGCAAAGCAACGAGACAATTGCATTAAGTATGGTGCGTAATGTAATCAACAACTACATCCTTAGACATAGCATCAATGTTTTATCCCTAGTGGCAACAGCACATCCACAACCTTAGAACTTTCATGTCATCGTCCCGGATTCAATGGAGGCATGAACCCACTATCGAGCATAAATACTCCCTCTTGGAGTTAAGAGTAAAAACTTGGCCAGAGCCTCTACTAGTAACGGAGAGCATGCAAGATCATAAACAACACATGAACAATAGATTGATAATCACCATAATCATAGTACTCTCTATCCATCGGATCCCGACAAACACAACATATAGTATTACATATAGATGATCTTGATCATGTTAGGCAGCTCACAAGATCTAACAATGAAGCACAACAAGGAGAAGACGACCATCTAGCTACTGCTATGGACCCATGGTCCAGGGGTGGACTACTCACTCATCACTCCGGAGGCGACCATGGTGGTGTAGAGTCCTCCGGGAGATGAATCCCCTCTCCGGCGGGGTGCCGGAGGCGATCTCCGAATCCCCCGAGATGGGATTCGCGGCGGCGGCGTCTCCGTAAGGTTTTCCGTATCGTGGCTCTCGGTACGGGGGTTTCGCGACGGAAGCTTTAAGTAGGCGGAGGGTCAACGCGGGGGCCACACGAGGGGCCCAGGAGGTAGGTCGGCGCGGCCAGGGGCACGGGCCGCGCCGGCCTCCCTCCTGGCCGCCTCGTGGCCCCACTTCGTTAGGTCTTCGGTCTTCCGGAATCTTCGTGCAAAAATAGGACCCCGGGCGAAAGTTTCGTCCAATTCCGAGAATATTTCTTTACTAGGATTTACGAAACCAAAAACAGCAGAAAACAACAAGTGGCTCTTCGGCATCTTGTTAATAGGTTAGTTCCAGAAAATGCATAAATATGACATATAATGTGCATAAAACATGTAGGTATCATCAATAAAGTAGCATGGAACATAAGAAATTATCGATACGTTGGAGACGTATCAATGACCTCACGATCTTTCCTCCCTCGGTTTTCACAAGTCCATCCGTGGCATTCTGGTGCCCGCATTTGTTACTCTGGATAGACTCTTGTGGATGTATTCTCAATGCCTATTTGTGTGCTGATGATCCACAAGTATAGGGGGTCGCAACAGTCTTTGAGGTAAGTAAAACCTAAATTTATTGATTCGACACAAGGGGAGGTAAAGAATACTTATAAGCCTTAACAGCGGAGTTGTCAATTCAGCTACACCGGAAAAAGCAATAGTAACATGGGTGATGTGGAAGCAGCAGTAGTATGAGAGCAATGGCAATAGTAACACAACAGCAGTACCAGTAACACAGAGACAATGGCACCAGAAAGTATTCCAGTGCGAAGTTTACTGTAGAGCAATAATGATGACAGAAGGACCGGGGTTCCCACCTATCTACACTAGTGGTAACTCTCCAAATAACATGTGCTGGGTGAATAAATTACGGTTAGGCAATTGATAATTGTGAGGGAATGACAATGCATGATATGATAATATAAAGTTTACTATAGTATTTAATTGGGAACTACAACATAATATATAGACCGTAATCCAACTGCGTCTATGACTAATAATCCACCTTCAGATTATCATCCGATCTAGTATTAAGTTGCAAGCAACAGATTCTCGCATTAAGTAATGTGTGTAAAGTAAATAAAAGAATTATCCTTAGACAAAACATTGTTGTTTTCTCCCCGGTAGCAACAACACATCTACAATCTTAGAAGTTATTGTCACTCTTCCAGAAAACTAGAGGCATGAACCCACTATCGAGCATAAATACTCCCTCTTGGAGATACAGGCAACTACTTGATCAAGGTAACTACAAGTACCAGAGAGCATGAAAGATCTTAAATAACAGTAGTATGATAATATGATGAACAATCTGATCACAATTCCACAATTTATCGGATCCCAACAGACACAACACCGATTACATCATATGTATCTCAATCATGTAAGGAAGCTCATGAGATCATTGTATTGAAGTACATGGGAGAGAGAGTACCAACTAGCTACAACTGAGACCCGTAGTCCAGGGGGAACTACTCACAAACCATTATGGAGTCGAAGTGGAGGCGGTGGAGTCGATGGAGATGGCTCCGGGGGTCAATCCCCGTCCCGGCAGGGTGCCAGAACAGGAACTTCTGACCCCCGAAACTTGTCTAGACGATGGCGGCGGCGATGGAACTTTTCGTTGACGGAGGCTGGTTATTTTAGGGTATTTGCGTCGAAGGGAATCTATAGGCGGAAGGGCGAGGTCGGTGGCTGCCTGGGTGGCCCACACCATGCCATGGCTCGTGCCCACCCTTGGTCGCGCCATGGGGTGGTGTGGCCGCCCTGTGACGCCCCTTCGTCTCTCCTCCGGATTTCGTCTTCGTTACGGAAAAATAAGATGTTTGGCTTTTGTTTCGTCCAATTCTGAGAAAATTTCCTGTACAACTTTTCTGAAATACAAAAACAACAAAAAATAGGAACTGGCACTGTGGCATCTTGTCAATAGGTTAGTTCCAAAAAATGCATAAAAGTGCCACGAAATGTAGACAAAACATATAGAAATTAATGTAAAGCAAGCATGGAGCATCAAAAATCATAGATACATTTATAACATATCATGTGCCTGGTAGTTCATTTGTTTTCTAGGAATGAGCTTGCCACTTCACTAGCCTTCACCTACCCACGAGAGCATCGAACATGTAGAGGCGCCGGGACGGCCATAGGAGGTGTGGTCGGAACTCATGGAGCATCAAAAATTTGAGTATGACAAAATAGAAATGGCGAGAGCCTATGACCAAATGCAAGCATTTGTTCATAGCCTCGGGGGCTACTCCCATCGGGAGCGCTGGTCGCGCACCCGATAGATGTGAAAAGCTCGAGCAGGAATAACAATATAGCGACAGAAGATATTAATTTGTTGAGCCTACAACCAAGCACAAGTCCTTGGCTGTAGCCTCGGGGGCTACTCCCATCGGGAACGCTGTTCGCGTGCCCGATGAAATTACACAAAAATATAGAGAAAGAAAAAAGAAGTGAGTATATTTCGAGTTATACAAATAACTCTACATATACTCCCATCGGGAAGGCAAAGTAAGTCATCAAATATGACTCAATAAAATGTGCTATTCCAACAGCCGAAAAGCACACGACAATATATTCTCAGAGCGCTAAAAGTCGCGAATAATCTCTGAATGCCGCAAAACTTTGCGAAGGTAAGACCCCAGATCCGTTCTGAGCGGCGTGGCACCGTCTCTGACGGCGGTTTGCTATTTTTTCCGTATCAACATATACGAAGAAAAATCCTAACGGACGCGTTAGGTACCCGATAAAATATGACTGGGACTCAGCAGAATGGTAAGACCTTAAGCGGCACCTGTCGAAGTTTACACCAGTATCCCGAGATCATGTCCAGGGACGTGATCTTGAAGTAGGTTTTTGCGGATTGCCACTAGAGCAGTTAACTAGTACCTGATCCGTCAGATGAACTAGCCCCAACTACCATTATACAATATAGTATTTGCGTATCCAAAAGATATGTGATAAATTCGGCAAGATTATTGAATGATTAAAGTTGGAGATTTTTCCTGACTCTCCGATTCAAGCAAAATCTCGGGGGCTACTGACATAGGCATCCCCAATGGGCCTGCCGAAGATGGTACCCGGGGTTTACTGAAGGCCCACAAGTCGAAGAATACAAAGATCAGAAGCCCAATTGGTGTTAAGGAAAGTTAGAGTTGTATTAGAAAATATAGAAACTTGTAATTTCACGGGACGGGTTAGAAACCCTCCCGGACTCTGTAACTTGTGTATTACGAATCCCTCGGCTCCACCTCCTATATAAGGGGGAGTCGAGGGACAAAGAAAGGATCGAATCTATTGTGAACATAACCCTAGTTTTACAATCGTCGAATACTTTTCGGCTGAAACCTTCGAGACCTACTTGCCCTCTACCTCTAACAAAACCCTAGTCTACAATACGTAGGCATTGATAAGTTAATACCTTGTCACCTAGTCTACGGGCCAGTCCAACAAACTTGGTTTGACCGGTCCAGTTGTTGAGTGAGCCGGCCCGATTAAGATGGATAGGCCGTCCCCGATTAAGATGGGTAGGTCGGCCCGGTTAAGACGGGTAGGCGGACTGATGTCTACGGGTGCTTCTATTCTTGTAGACAGTATTGGGCCTCCAAGAGCAGAGGTTTGTAGAACAGCAGCAAGTTTTCCCTTAAGTGGATCACCCAAGGTTTATCGAACTCAGGGAGGAAGAGGTCAAAGATATCCCTCTCAAGCAGCCCTGCAACCACAAAGCAAGAAGTCTCTTGTGTCCCCAACACACCTAATAGGTGCACTAGTTCGGCGAAGAGATAGTGAAATACAGGTGGTATAAATAAGTATGAGCGAGTAGTACGGCGCCGGAAAATAGCTTGCTCGGCGTGCGGTTGATGGTAGTAATATTGCGGGAAGTAAACATGCGAGTAGAACGAAGTAAACAAGCAGCGATAACGAGTATTTAGGAACAAGGCCTGGGGATTATACTTTCACTAGTGGACACTCTCAACATTGATCACATAATAAATAAGTTCTCTTTCCTTTGTGCTACATATACTCTTGTTGGATGATGAACACCACTAACTGTGTAGGATTACACGAACCCTCAATGCCGGAGTTAACAAGCGCCACAACATTCGATATTCATATTTAAGTAACCTTAGAGCATAATAGATCTTTGCAAAATAGACCAAGTACTAACATAGCATGCACACCTGTCACCATCACACTACGAAGGAGGCATAGATCACATCAATACTATCATAATGACAATTAACTCCACAATCTACAAGAGATTATGATCATAATCTACGACAAGAACTACACGATGCACACACTCGTCACCATTACACCATGCAGGAGGAATAGACTACTTTAATAACATCACATGAGTAGCACATAGATAAATAGTGATACAAAACACATTGCAATCATAAAGGGATATAAATAAGCACTTCACTATGCCATTCATAACGGTGAATAAGTATTACGTGAAATATAGCCTAAGAGACCCACACGGTGCACACACTGTCACCTTTACACACGTGGGACAAGGAGTCTCCGGAGATCACATAAGTAAAACCCACTTGACTAGCATAATGACATCTAGATTACAAGCATCATCATATGAATCTCAATCATGTAAGGCAGCTCATGAGATTATTGTATTGAAGTACATAGGAGAGAGATGAACCACATAGCTACCGGTACAGCCCCGAGCCTCGATGGAGAACTACTCCCTCCTCATGGGAGACAGCAGCGGTGATGAAGATGGCGGTGGTGTCGATGGAGGAGCCTTCCGGGGGCACTTCCCCGTCCCGGCGGCGTGCCGGAACAGAGACTCCTGTCCCCCAGATCTTGGCTTCGCGATGGCGGCGGCTCTGGAACTTTTCTCGTACCGTGGCTTTTTCGTCTGGGGTTTTTAGGTCAGGGACCTTATATAGGCGAAAGGGCAGCCTCGGAGGGGGCCTGGTGGGCCCACACACTAAGGCGGCGCGGCCCCCCCTCTGGCCGCGCCAGGGTGTTGTGTGGGGCCCCCAGGGCTTCTCTCGGCGGCTCTCGGGTGTTCCGGAAGCTTCGTCCAAAAATAGGATGATGGGCATTGATTTCGTCCGATTCCGAGAATATTTCCTTACTAGGATTTCGGAACCAAAAACAGCGAAAACGAGAGCGGCCCTTCGGCATCTCGTCAATAGGTTAGTTCCGGAAAACGCATAATAATGACATAAAGTATGCATAAAACATGTAGACATCATCAATAAAGTAGCATGGAACATAAGAAATTATAGATACGTTGGAGACGTATCACGGACCCAGTTAGTTTGGATGGGCTAGCCTAGTTAATCAGATGGGCAGGTCCATTTAATTATGGACCAACTCATTAAAGTTGAGCGGGCCGACCCGGTTAAGATGAATAGGCCAAACCATTTAGTTAGTTGGATCGATCGAGTTAAGCTGATTTGCAGTTCATTGGGCAGGCCCATTTAGGTGGAGCTAGTCGGCCCATTAAAGTTGAGTGGGTTAGTGGGCTAGACCAGTAATTTCAGTACACCGGCCCGATGCCCTAGAGGTAATAATAATATTGTTATTATCATATTTCTTGTTCATGATACATATTTATGTTTAATGCTAGAATTTATATTAACCGGAATCATAGTACAATATTGTGTCCCTAGTAAGTCTCTACTTGGCTAGCTCGTTGATAAATAATGGTTATGGTTTTCTAACCATGGACCTGAGTTTTCAGTTAATAATGGGATCATCTCATTTGAAGAATGATGTGATGGACATAACCAATTAAGCATAGAAAGTAGATCATGTTACGATGTTTAAATTTCCAAAGTTGTTATCATGTGAAGTAACCTATTTCTTAGACCATGCGATTGTGTTAATTGTGGGCATAGAAAAAATAATACTTTGGGACCGCTGAAATCTTCAGAGTAAGCATTAGTATCGATCCCATGGAGAGATGAATACTAAGTATTTTATTTTCTCGAATTGGTGAGTCGCTATTCTAATTATCTATGCATTGAACAAACTAAATAAAACAATATGATTGCTTTGGAGAGTTTAAACTTGAAAGTACAGATGTAAAAAAAGTAAATAATTGAAAAAGTAAAGTGCTGAAACTAAAAGAGCTTTGTTGTTGTTGAGAAAGTAGTGGGTCAAAATGCAAGCATGGGGTGACCACCAGATGTTGCATGAGTGAGATAATTTATGTAATAATAAGATCATTTCTATGTGCCTGACTGTAAGGGTATATTGCACCTATGTGTGGTTTTGGTAATTAATGACAACCCCTATGGACTAATGTTTTCATTGAGTTTATATGAAAGAATATTCCATAGGTACTACTTGTATTCCATGTGTTGGATTCAAGTATGGATGCCATGAAGATAAAGATATACCTTGTGTATTGGCATCAAGATCATCGATTTGAAGATATATATGTGATATGATCAAGAAGAAGAAATGAAGATAGAGTTCTTATGTGGAACTGAATATTAGCCATGCTCTAGCTTATGTGATAAGCAATGAATGATCAAGATCTTGAGAGCTTGATTCCAAGTGAAGAATTCAAGTTTTGGCTCTAAGTCGGTGTCATGGTAGTCTCATAAGTTGATCTATGATTAACTAAGATTTAGAGCATGCAAACAAATGAAGAATTCTTTATACACCTCAAGATAGTATGATAGAGTATGAGAAGATACAAGGTTGACCAATACAAAGAGTGAAGAATAGATTCAAGTTTGGTCAACACATGAAGCATGAAGAATGTGCCACGTGACGTCACGTGGTATGGTAAGCCTTGTCAATTATGCTACATGAACTCACCCATCATATATGTGCCCTTGTGTTGTCTATGTGGGTTAGGTATCTTTCCATGGGCATGCATCAAAAGTGAGATCTCATATAGCCCATGAGAGGATGACGGCAAGTGGTGATCGTCATCAAGGTTGAGTTGGGCAAGTTCAAGATGAGCATCTCAAGTGGATCACATGCTTGAAGCTTGCCATCCATTTGGTGATAATGGACATGTGAAGATGTGCATCAATTGAGCTTTCCCATCATAGTGTATGAGGGAGCATTTGTGAGTCTTCACGAAGCAACAATAATCAAGTGAGGCATTCCGGCTTGAGTGGAGCTTGAAGAGTTATCATCAAGATCAAGCGGGATGCGCAAGGCAAAGGTATGGCCTTGATAGGTTTTCCTTTTACCGGTCTCAAGGTGGTTGATGGGAGACCGGATTATAGGATAGATAGCCTAACTATCAAGAGGGGCTTTCGGTTGGGTAACTTGATCACATCGTCTTAGGAAGCTCAATCCTTTGCATACTTTGCATATCCCTATTGCTTCTTAGTGTTTCTCTATGAGAGGTTCTTGAGCTTGTTGCTAGCTTTACAACAAGCTCAAGTTCATTGAAAACGGAATCTGCATGCATCTTCTATTGCGTTTTCGAGTTTGGACGTCTTCACCGTTTCTTGACGGTGGGAGACTCCCTCTCTAAAAACATCTAAAAATATCCTGTGAGGAGTCTCCATATTTTGTCGTTATCTTTGTTGGGGTTCTATTTTTCGTTATCTTTCCAACAAAATTGGTTTCATGTCAATCGGGGTCCGGACACAAAAGTTATCACAGTTTTTGTATAACATGTTTTCCTGCTGGCCCGGTTTCTCGCCCGGCGTGACCGGCCGTCCCACCGGATGGCCCGGTTCAAACCGGCCCCTGGACTGGTGCCAACCGGGCACTATCCAGTAAGGTTTCCAGCTTCGCCCGGTGCTGGTCCGGCATGAGGTCCGGTTTGGACCGGCCGGGTCCGGCCCCTCGTCCGGTCTGACCGCGCGGTGGACCGGTCTCCCCGGCACAGGTTCTGCGAGACAAAGACCTGCCCCGGTCACGACCCGGAGCCAGTTCTGGTTTGGACCGGCTGGTCTGGTCTGTGGCCCGGTCTGACTGGGTCCTGCACCGGATGGCCCGGCCCCAGGCCCGATTGACCGGGCTCCTCGAAGATTTGTTGAGCTGGACATTTTCCCAACGGTTATTTTTCGGCTTGGGCTATAAATAGCCCTTCTTCCACCTTGGGCTTAATAAGTTCTTCCAATCTCTCTCCTCCATTGTTGAATTTGAAGAGCTTGCCCTTTCTCTTGATTCCCCCCCCCCATGATTCTTTCTCATTCTTGAGGGATCTAAGAGAGGAGATCTAGATCTACAATCCCCACCAATCCATCTCTCCTCTAAGTGAGGGGAACTCTTTAGATCTAGATCTTGGAGTCATTTGTTGATTTCCTCCTTTGTTCTTCCTCTGTAATCTCATCCTAGCATTTGTTGCTTTGGTGGGATTTGAATGTGAAGGATTTGAACACCTCTAGTGTTCTTGCTTTGCATCATTGCATAGTGTTGAGCTCTCCACCACGATTAGTTCGAGTGAGAGACCGTGAGCTTGTTACTCTTGGAGGGAGACCTCCTAGTTGGCTTGGCGGTTGGTGCTCCGGTGATCTCTTCAAGGAAGATTGTGAAGAAGCCCGGGCTTCTCCTTCGTGGAGCTTGTGAAGTGGTTGTTGAACTTGCCATCTCCGGAGTGGAGGAAAAGCTAACCATAAGGAAATGGCCATTATCCTTCGTGGGTGTGGCTCGGAGAATAGGGTGAGCCTTCATGGCGTTGGGGAATCCTTCGTGGGACCTCCACTCCTGCAAACGTGACGTACCTTCTTGCAAAGGAAGGGAACATGGGAATACATCCTTGTCTCCGCGTGCCTCGGTTATTTCTATACCCGAGCTTACTTTCCTTGTGATAGCCATCATGCTTGAAGTACATATATCTTGCTATCACTTGTGCTTCATATATCTTGTGCATATCTTGCTTAGCTCTAGTTGTTATTGTTGCACTTAGTTGAGCCTAGCATATTTAAGAGTTGTGCTTGTAAACTAAACGTTAGTTTAATTCCGCATTCTTACAAGCCAAATCCGCAAGAGTTTTTAAACGCCTATTCACCCCCCCCCCCCTCTAGGCGACATCTCGTCCTTTCACTGACTCTAGTAAGGTTGAAAGTGAGCAGGTGTCCCATATTTACTTGTTACACACTATCTAAGAGAATCACTAGAACATCTATTACCTACCCATCCATTTCACCGTGGCCAAGTTGAAACTTCGGGTACTTAAGGTCCAACTTTTCGAGTAGCCCAGAACAACACATTGACACTCTATGAACACATGAACTTCGCAAATTATACCACCCCCTTGTTTTTTTCTAGAGTGTCACAATAGGATTCGCAGGTTCAACAATACAACATATTATACACTATGCAACTAAGCACTAACTTAATATATGATGGAGCAGTAAAAATTCAGTATTGAAATCATGCTACTCGAGCCCTAGTAAAAACACTAAGAATAATATACGTGCATAAACAATCATACACAAACATCAACAAGATAGGCACCTCAATTTATTATAGCTATGCATCATTACACAATAGGCTCATCCAATTACCTTACACCCCACACCTACAGAGGGAATTACTCACACACATGTCCATCAGGAATAGAGGCTAGGTGACGATCTTGATGAAAAAGGGCAGCAAGGAGGCGGAGATAGTGGTGGAGATCCCCACGGCGGCGACCACGGGAGGACGAGGCGGCGGCCCTATGTTGGAGGTGTCCCTTGGCCCCCCTTGTTCCTTGGTGTTGGAACAGTAATGGAGAGGCCTATGCCCTCTTGGCGGCTCCCAAGGGAGAAGTGAATTCCTAACAATGGTTGGGGCCCACCAAAAGTAGGGTTTCATCTCAATATATAGAGGCGGAGAAGCAATCTAGGCCACAAAATGGATGCCCCTTTGATCCAAGGACTCATGGGAACCTTTAGAACCCTACTTGACCTTCGATGTCCCAAGGAGTCCAACAGGCCGATCATGGCTCGA
Organism: Lolium rigidum; assembly: GCF_022539505.1. Classification (NCBI taxonomy): domain Eukaryota; kingdom Viridiplantae; phylum Streptophyta; class Magnoliopsida; order Poales; family Poaceae; genus Lolium; species Lolium rigidum. The sequence continues at coordinate 368,144,729 of NC_061510.1, forward strand.
ATCCATCAAGTTGGGCAAGAATTATCGTAAATTCTGTCACAAACTTTCGGAATCCCGAAATTGCTTGTGGGATCTTCGGTAATGTCGCGCTTTAAGACTCATCTAAACTCAAAATTTGAAGAATTTATGTCTAGAACGAAGCCTATAAAATTCTAACAACTTTGTAGTTTTGAGTATTTCCATTTTAAATAATCTTCATATCGTATCGAAACGATCTATAAAAAACTGTTCAACCGAGACAGATTTCGGGAAACTCGAAATTTGACAATAATGAGGGATCTCCTTCCATATTTGTACAATTTCTACACAACAAAGTGTAAAACAAGAAATTGTGAAATTTTTAAATTATTAGTAGGTTAGTCCCAATAAATATAATAAAATTGCTAAATATTAAGGATTTTAACACGATAAACTGCAAAGAACATGTATGCATTTTACATGCATCAACAGTGCGGCGCAAAGAAAAAATGGGGCAAGAAGGAATCTGTCACCTCCTGTGGAGCATTCACCCTATTTCTACCATCCACTCTCAGCGCCCGATCCGAAACCTCCATTTTCCCACTTTTCAAGCTCCACCTCCGATCATAGAACGGGTAAGCGGCACACAGATCTGCGATTGGCGATGGTAGCGCCAAGGATACTTATGTTTAGTACTTGTTCATCCGTGATCTAGGGTAGGTAGTGTTGAAATGTAGTTCTTGTATGATAAAATTTTGCACTTCCATTTTCTTGATCTAGGGTATTTAGTGTCAAAACGTATGTAGATTCACCTTCTATATTCTAGATTAGTGGGTGTTCTTCTTGTGTATTATATGGTGTGTAAGTTGTTGCAATGATCTATGTTTGTGGTGATTTTAGGACTCGTAGTGTGACAACTTTAGCTAGACAATGGTGTGCATTCTGGATTCACATATGCTCTCATAGGTGCCCGATTCACAACCCATTGCTGACTCGCCGCTGTCGTTGTCGGATGCCGAAAAGGGCCCTGTGGCTTCCCTCGTGGCCAAGGTCTTGGCAGAGGTGGCGGGAATGATGACCGCCACAAAGAACATGAATGGCAAGGACTAGACTGACATGGAGAAGGCCATGAAGGCTGTGCAGAAGGGGGCATGAAATCCCCCCCCCCCCATGTGCAGCTTTGTGTTGGAGAAGATGTGCGAGCTGATCAAGAGTTCAAGAATGACGTCCGAATTGACAAGGGCTTCAAGGAAGTTCATCTCACTCATGTGGACAAGGCCATCCTGGAGCATTGCGATCTTAGCGGAGCTCGACGACGCGAGGAGAGCAAATGCATCCTGCTGGATGAACTTGTTAAGGTCTGCAACTACCATGAGGTGGTACATACTAACCCCTCATGTGATGGTGACCTTGCGGTGTATGGATGACACCCTCTTTTGATGTGGTGGTAGGTTAACACCATAGTTGTAGTTGTAGGATGAACTTAGTTTATGATATGGTCTGAACATTGTGATGCTTTCGTATGACTTGTTTGATGCTTGTGATCAATAACCTTACTTGTTCTTCTTGTGCCATGCTAGTGGTAAGTGGTCTTCAAAGCGAGGCATCCGGAAATCTACAATTTATAAAGGATCTACCAAGTGCAAGTCAATGATTTCTCCACAACATCTACAAAGGGTATGATACTTTCGAAGAAGCACACAAGGAGCAACAGAGCTTCTTGGCTGATCAGACTATGGCTATTCAGGCTATGCATCATCAGTCTTTGCATCAGGAAAAGCCTTATCACGTAGTACATCATCTTCCAATGCCGCACTAGCCAATGACTATTCTAGTGGAGTTGGCTAGCTGCTTGTGTTTCCATCTCTGCAGAAGCCGGTGCAATGTCGCCCCCATGCTCGAACGAGGTCCCTGGTTCATGCGTTGGTGTTTCTTCTGAAGAGGTGGCGTTCATCTCGAGTTCGGAGCTGATACGCTCGCTGAAGGGGGTCGTTCCGTCGTTCCTCGGGGTCTCGACGACGCCATTCCTCACGGACTCATCGTTCATCCTGAAGACGGGGGACCGGAGGTCCTTTGTATCATAATGCTGCAGCCATGCCTGCAGCCTTGGCAGCGAGACGCTCCCGGAGGCAGTAGTGGCCTCTGCTGCCCGGAGCTCATCGCGCTCGCGGTAGGCGAAGGTGGCGAGGTAGAGGAGGAGCATGAGGCTGGAGGCCACCCCGGTCACGAGGAATAGCCCGCCGAAGCTCTCGAAGCTTAGGTTCGACGACAGGCCGACGACGGAGTTTGTCTGACTCCGGCAGGTGCCCGGCTCGCCGAACCATGCCTTCTCGATCTTGGACATCTTCCCCGCTTCATTCAACGTGAGTATCTCCCGGGACACATCCCCCGTCATTGGGGAATCTCTCGGGAACACCTGCAGATCGAAGAACCACACAAGATTAGATGCTAATCAATCCTACATGCATGACAGTATCATCTTGATCATGGACTCCTGGTACGACGTCAGTTCTGTTGCATATCCTTCAACTGAGGTAGTGGCGTCTGGCGTGGGAGCTTACAAATCCGAAGCCGTCGGTTTTGTAGATGGGGCCGAGCATCGCGTAGCCATCGCAATACTGCGACAAGAAGAGCTTCAGATACGGGATCTCGTCGAACATCGCCTCGACCCCACCGTTCGCCGAGCCTCTAGACAGCGCGTCGGCGTACTCTTCCTCGGTGTTGTATCCCCTCATCCTGTCCTCGGCGAAACCCATTTCCAGGAGAGATGATTTTACGAAGCTGCCCTCCTGGTACCCAATGAAGTCACCGCGTCTCTGTAGCTCCCTCACGTCGGTCACCCTCGGCAGGAGCTTCTGGACGGTCAGCATCGACGTCAGGCTCGCCGTGTAGCTAGATGTCAGGATCAGGACTACGAAGACCCATATAATCACCACGAACCTCGACAGGTTGCTCTCCAGCTTCTCTTCTGCAAATTAGCAAGCACTTGATCAATTAGGGAAGTGAAGTGATCGTGTACATGAATATCAGTAATCTTCCTACTACCAAACTGGATTTCCTACTGTGTGAGAATACGAGTGTCGAGAAGGCGAAGTAGAAGATGAGGCCAAACTGCTGCCATGGTGTGCCCCGGAACTCGGGGTTGATCCTGTGCTCGATCACCCACACAACGAAGCCGGTGAAGCAGAAGAAGGCAAGGCTGGCAAGCCAGAGACTTGCGCTCAGGGGATACACGAAGATCCACATGGTCGGGCTCGTGTCCTTGTGCACCGCCACCACCATCGACCACCCCGACTCCGTGAACGGCATGGTGAAGTCCACCTTGGTCATCCTGCTGGCGGTGATCGTCACGTCTCCAACGATCATGTCGGCTTCCTGCAAGTGTTTCTTCATCATGTTAATCTTAATTCTACGATGTAATTCGAATTGAAATCTAGAAGTTGTGGTAGTGATCGAGTACTGACCTGATCGCGCACCTGATCCACAATTTTCCCGTAAGAATCCACGCTAGGATCCCGTGGCACGTACCGGTAGCTCACAGGGTAGGGAAGGTTCTTCATTACCTCGTCGAATAGTTCGATGCAGTAGCCTGTTACCTGTGTCTCTCCAGTTGTCGAGTTGACGGAGACGCCCACAAACTGTTTGAAGCCGCGCTTCACCAGCACGGCGACACGGAGCACCTGCGCGTTTGGTGACACCACCCAGCCTTTCGGGGTGGACCGTGGCTCGCCTGGCCAAAGGATTTGCTTCATCTCCCTGGCGCTGCTGGCGTCTAGATCCTGCGAGATCCCGGACTCTGGCGTCCAGAAACCCACCGTCCTGGCTCCTTTCCCGATGATGTTCAACACCTCGTACCCCGGCATCTGCCGCTGTCCATCGACCAGCTTGAACTTACCGGATATTCCGTCGAACGTCGTGGCCAGCACCGCCTTCAGAAGTGTTGTTCCGGTGGCTGACACGCCGAGACGGTCCAGGTCCGTCAGCCTGGTGCTCCGTTTAGGTGTCTGGAACGCCGGTCCGGGCACATGCGCAGTCTCGGCCGCCGCAGCGATCGCCCATGCCGTGTCGTACGCCCAGAGCCTCATCAAGATCGAGCCGGCAACGCCATCGTCACTTGAGTTCTCCCGCCGCGACCTCGCCCTCAGCCGTGCTGGGAAGTTCTTGACCGCATCCGTCATCTGCACGTACGGCTGGAGGCTGACAACGCCCTGCATCGCTTCGACGTCCTCGGGGCTGGACATGTCCATGAAGCTGCCCACGCCGTCCGTGGCGACCCAGACGTATCCCTCGGACATCATGCCGGCCATCTTCGCCCGGCGGAAGAGCCGCGCGGCGACAGGGTAAACCATGTGCACGACGAAGACGCGTGTCGGCATGGCCATGAGGTGGTATAGCGCGGCGTCAAGTCGGGCGTCGGTTGCGTCGCTCGGCACGGCCGTGCGGTCCATGATCTTCGCGCCAACACGCTGGAGCGCGTCCGCGAGCGCCGGAAGGATATCGGTGCCGTAGGGAGAGTCCTCGTACAGGACGGCCGCCGCGCGCCACCTGAAGGCGACGAGGATGGCCGCGATGGGCGCCGTCTGGAAGGAGTCGTTGGCCGCGGCGCGCACAAAGAATGGTGTCTTCGCCGCGGACAACGCCGGGGACGTGGCGGAGTAGGAGAGCACCGGGACACGCGCACGGTCGCCGATGCGGGACACGAAATCGGCCTCGGCGGAGGTCTTTGGCCCGATGATGGCCTGCACCTGCGTGTTCTTGATCAGGTCCACAGCTGCAACACAACAGGAACACGACCATCAGGCAAGACAAAGTAACGCGTATGCCGGCCACTCGAGTCGTGCCCGGCAGACCAATCCGAAGGGCCCGTGGCCGAACATCAGTAAAGTAGAATAAAGCAAAACAGATTTGGTGAACCTCAGCATCAGTACTTCTGGTTTCTAAAATATTTAAATATTATATTTATGTGTTTTTAAAAATTATAATATTTATTACATAAATACAACATATTTTTCACTGAAATTTCTACCAAACCTTAGAAATGGGTATAAGTATGTGCGTATTTAATTTTTGATTTTTTTAGTCCTACAAATATGTTTTTGAATTTTTTTTTCAAAAAACGGGTGCATCGGTGCTCATGTGTCATAGGCACTTTCCGAGAATAAAGGGAGTTACAATGTTTGTTTAAGGTAGCAGAATACAATGTTTTTTTTTTTGCCTCAGACACACTTAATCAAGTACTACATCCGTTTATGAAATAAGAAGCTTAAAAAAACTAAACTACGTTTCTAAAAAGTCTTATATTTTCAAACGGCACTGCAACTATAAGCTAAGAAACATCTCTAATGGTAAAAGGCCTAGTCCTTGAAATATTCCCACCGTCTTTATAAGGTTTTCATCAATTTTGGACACAAAGAGAGTCGTATAAACAGTCAGCTCCTTAAAAAAATGTTCGCTGTAAATTTCATCGCCTAACCAATATATCTAGTGTTCGCTGAGCCGGAGAGAAGTTTATGGTGTACACATGCTCACCACCACCCGATCGCGTGTTTTTCAACACCATTTATAATTGTTTTAACGGCCTAGGGTTTACGGGATTTGTTAGAGATGCTCTAAGATTTTCTACTTCATTTTGTTAAGTAAGCCTTGAGGAAGATTTTTTGAAGTATAACTCCAAATATTTTTAGTCAACATTAGTGCTTAATTAGTCCAACTTTAGGGAACGCCACATACATGGAGTTATAGTCATCTAACAAGGTTTTTAGTCAACATTAGTGCTTAATGATTGGGAAGTTTCACGTCACTGCATGTTTGTCTTGTCGGGAAGACAAATCAAGGTAGCCATCAGAACGGTTATTCACTGCAATTATATAGTAGCTCTCGTTTCTTGATCAAAATCAACTACGTCATATTTTGAATTTTTGATTGTGTGGGACGTGGCACATAGTTAAAAAGAGGAGAGGTGAAACATGTCTCTTATCCTATAATTCATCTCTTGATGCAGTCCAACACATTCACCAAATCTTATACACATTCTCCAACCACATTCGGAGTCCTAATTCGCAAAAAAAAATCATACTAGTCTTAATAAAAGTGAAATTTATTGTACTTAGCATATATATAAGATGTGGTCAGACGGTGAGTATCCAAATGACATGAGAAACTTACATATACAAATAATAGGAAATGATAACCCGGACTAACTAGCCTTACAAACAAAAAAGAGTGGCAATCATGGACAACAATGAATTAATTATTTGTATGGGAGAGTATATAGCTCTTAGATATAGTTATTTCCTAGTCTTTTTTTAGAGGATAGTTATTTCCTAGTCAACATTGATAACGGCCTAAGATTCTCCAACCCTTTTGTACTGGCATGATTCTCATATTTCGATCAGATGATTGTTATCGGGAACATAGGTATTTTCTCGGTTATCTGAGAAATAGTAAAATAGTTAATTGAAACACCAAGACCGAGGATAACCTCGAACATAATCTCTTTTAATGCATATGTTGTTTGAATAACTATGATTCAATTTTAAAAAGGAAGCGATCATGTAGGATTCGTAAAAATATATTGGTGTGTATTGCTTGGATATGAAACGAAGATTAGATGTTCATTTCATTAAGAAAAACATTTTTTATTTGAAATGGAGGAATTTAGATAAACATTGGACCAACAATTACTTTTTGAACACGTGATTTACGTGATACAAAATCATTATCATAACATAGTACTTCTGAAAACAAATCTAGTGACAAATTTTATGTCATGCAAAGCTTTGTTGAGCAATTATTTGTTAGCCTTAACGAGACGGAATATGTCCTATTTTTTTTATTGTCGCAATCCACTGCTTTATTTAAACGGAATATGTCCTACTTTACTAAGTGAGCTGGGAATGCTCTCTCCGGGCCTGAACACATTAATCTAACGTACGTCTGAATAGATGGTGAAGCGTGTGACGATTGATGGAGCTTACCGGCAGAAGCAGCATCAAGAACGTCCCTCACGGAGTCACGAAAATGGAGCTCTACCCTCGTAGCTGAACCGGGATGCGCAGCGTAGTAGTCTTCCACCCCCATCTGAATGCTACTCCGCCGCTTGTGCCCGACTGGCGACATGAAGTCCAGGATGACGCCGACGCGGACCTTCACTGGCGCGTTCTGCGCGGTGGCCACCAGCGCAGCCAAAAGTAGATGGAAGCAGAGGAGGAAGAAAGAACCGGGAGAGTGTACCAGGTGCCTCGCCATCTCTCCCTGCACCCTGCACACACAGGCGTAGCTAACTAGCGGCCACCACCAGATGACCAGATCGATAGATGAATTGTACCGAGCTCACAAAGTAGTGTGTTATTATGAGTGTGCTTGAGCTAGAGCACCGTTTCCGGTCACACATACATATATGGGAAATATTTGCGATTTCAGTTCAGGGCTCGATTTGAGGTCCGTATTATTCTGTCATTGAGTCAGTATAATTGACTTGACTGATGCGGTGTCAGTGTTTAGTATAACACGGTTTGCTAAGAAGGGCAGGAACCAGTCCAACAGTCCTGGGATTCAAAGGAAAACCCACCAGAAAGGACGAGACGGCCAAAGTCTTGTTTGATCCCTCTTGCTCTTTTGTTTATGTGTTTCATCAACTGACTCTTCTAGACCAACTGTGACTCTCGAACAGGGTCTCGCATCTTAGTCCAGCGTGTTCCTACTTGCATATCATATTTTAACGGAGATAAAAGATTTGCACCCTAATCTATTAATAAGAGATATATTACAACCTGTCTACCCTACCCGTGGTAAAATGCCGAAGGCTTGAGATTCCCGAACCGTTCCCCTCGCGTCGCCCCCTCCAGGCTCCAGGGACCGAGGAGGCGAAACCCTAAGAGCGCCACCGCCCGGCCACTCCTCCTCCTCCGCCCCTCCTTGTGGCCCCCAGAGGTGACACCGGCCAAAGGCCGCGTCGCCAGTGAAGGGGCGGGGATTTCTTCCTCGGCCCGTGGTCCTCGCTCCACGGCGCAGCAGCTTGGAGGCTGGTTGCTGCGTGGCGGCCGCCATGGCTGGGGCGCTGCTCGGCGAATCCCTCCTCCTCCACGACCTCGGCCGTGGACACCGGGGGCGGTTACGGCTGGTGGTGACCCCGGTGGGGATCTTTGGACGCTAGAGCGGCGGCTCCGGATAGTGGCAACAGCGTCGTCTTCTTCGCGGCGAGCGGCGGCCGTGGGTGGTGCAGGCCCGTATCCTCGGCCGTGCGGGAAGCGGGGTGGCGGCGAACGTGTGGTGCGATGCTAGGGGCCCTCCGTCGGCACGCGGCGCCAGATCTGGGGAGATCTCCGGCCCCGATCGGTGAAGCTCGCAACTCTCGGCCAGATCTAGACGATCGTGGCCGGGTAGTTCGTGGTGGGGTTGGTTGGGACCAGGGGAAACCTTCGGCCGGCGGTGGCCACGACATCGTCGACTCCCCTGGCGCTGATTCCCTCCTTGGAGGCTTCGTTGAGGTCCCTTCTCCCTCCCCACCCAACCCCTGCCCTGGGCGAAAACCCTAGTCCCTGCTTAGGTGGTGGCGGCGTCACGATGTCGTTCCCCTTCCTGAAGGCACCGTCTGGGGCTGCTGGGGTGGTTGGCAAGGTTCTTCTGTTGTCGGTGGTGGTTCTTGGCGGTGCTCCTTACGCGGCGTCGAGCCAGGTCTGGAGGTTGCTCCGCAAGCTTTGGTCTGGTGGTGGATGTTGCTCTTTGTCTGCCGATCCTCCTGGTGCGCCTTCATTCATCAGCGTGCGTCCTCTGACAGTGATGTGGGTGGCAATGGCCGTCGCGTGGTTTCTGGTGCGGTAGCTGGTCTTGATCTCTCCTTTGATCTTTGTGTAGTCTTAGTGATGGTGCGTTCTCGGGGGAACCTCTCTGCCTTCCGACGGTGCGGCGCCCTGCGATCCGGGATGAGAGGGGAGGGATCCCTCTTCGGACTCAGATACCATGAGCTTGCCTCCTTTCGCTCTTGTAGCAGAAATGCAAGCAGTGTGCATGCGGATGATGCTCCCTACTGCCCCTGCTTCTCCTGGTGTCGGTGTTCGAGAAGACGATGGACACGGCGTGTCAAGCGAAGCTCCTAGTTTTATCCTTTGTTAGCTTGTTTATCTGTGTCATGTAAGCTGTGTTTGCTATGTATGCACTTTGTATCTGCCGGTTTCGTGGCTTTATTAATTTAAAGCTTTATATTTAAAAAACCCTACCCGTGGTGACCCAAAGTTTTGCTTCTTTCTTGATCTTTTCGAAGACCTGATGGCCTTGCTTGCTTATTGCGGAAGACATAGATGGATCCAGGATTTAAGCATAGAGGGGACGAAACAAAAAAAAAATCGTGTTAAAAATATCTCAACGGTATTCGGTAAATTTGAATTTCAAAATTATCGTTTTATATTTTTCTAACAATCAATATCGCATATATTTATAGTAACAAATTATACATGGTAGAGATATACACGCTGACTTCAACAATTACAAAACAGTCTAAAATAAACAAGCAAATCATCAACATCTTCAAATTCGTTTTTTCTTCCATGACATAATTTTGTACTTCTTTAAAAGCAACCGAAAATAGATACCAGATCATAAACTTGAAAGTACCAACGAATATTCTCAATTGTTGGCCAAAAACTGGGAGGAGTGGGGTAAATTCAAATTCAAAATTATCACATTATAGTAGTAGAGATATGCAAAAGAGCAGCCGGTAGACAAGTAAGGGAAATTGCAAAGAGGCTCTAGCTAGTGTAAGCATCAGCAGCTGAATCAGCCAGTGACTAAAACGAATTGACCCGAATGAAGGAGAGGCTCTAAAGTCAAAACTCATCCTTACAGATTATTCAGATTACCAGATAGCAGCTGTCACCTAGCGTTGCAGCAATAAGAGATCCCAAGGATCTGTCCTTGTGCAATTACTCCACCGTCCAATTTGGTTTATGAAGTTGTTTCGGGTGTGCACTTTGATCACGAACTTGTAAATTGTGAATTGTGGGTTAAGAAGTTGCTCCGCGCGAGAGTATTGGTTATTCCGTCACGGTCAATATTAGTTTGCTGACGTGGCCAACTACCTTTTGCAAATTGCCCCCTAAAAAATCAGACCGAGGACTAAAAATTTAGAAAACACAATTTTAGGGGGTAATTTGAAACAACAATTGACCACGTCAACAAACTAACGGTCACTGTGATGGAGTGACCAAAAAAACTCGCGCGGGGCAACTTCGTGACCTAGAATTTGTTGAGATTTACCCACGGATCAATCACATCAAACTAGACGAACACACGTGGAGACAAAATTTATCGCCAATGGTGCGTGTCCCACCCTCTAAACTTCTCTTTGTTGATTTTCTGATTTTCCCCGTGTTACAACTTCTGTTACGAAATGAACGGGCCTGCTCGTGTATAAATACACGGCCAGCAACCGACCCAAGGAAAACCTAAACCTACTCGTACACAAATCCTAGCACTACACGGCCTTCTATTCCTAGTACCATCGAACCACGTATCTCAGCCGGACTAGTACTGGACAAGAAAGCTAACACACACGTATTGTCGGGGGATGGCCCCCGGTAGGCCAAGGCTATGGAAAATAAGCCATAGTGTGGTAGTGGTAAACCGGATCACAGAGTGATCCAGATTATAAACTTAAGTTCAGCTAAGCGGACCTGGTACGAACCGGTATCTTAGGAGGGGTATACCGGAGTATTGGCGATAAGGAGTTGGTACCACAGGATACCAAGGTACCGGAACTCGGAGGTAAAGGTACCGGCAAACCGGTGTCTAGTTATTGTAGCCTGGCGGCACTTCAGTCAAAGATTCCACCAAGGACTAAAGGACAAGGATGAGTGAAGCACTTCAGTTTTAATCGAAACACTGACGCCAAAGGAGAAGCTGACGTAAAAGATACCGGACGAGGTCATCAGTCCCTGATTAAAGACAGACCCGGTGTCAGCTGGGCCAAAGTAGCTTTATAAAGTAGCTTAGATCATCCTAGATTCCATTAGAGTTTCTTCCCTTGTAAGCCACCTCCTCTCCTATATAAGGAGAAGGGGCACACCCATGCGCAGAGAGATCGATCCAGTGGGAAATTAGGCAGTTCTGTAGCAAGTAGCTGAGGTCTTGTACCGTACTGTCTTCAGCCTCTGGCCTTTGGCTAAGTTCATCAATATAATCCGGTTTCTTTTCCACTTTCCATGTAACAAAAACCCTCTCCCGAATCCTCTAGCGCACATTCGGCCCCAACTTAAGCCATCCTATGACATCTGCCGTTCCACCACGACGACAGTTGGTGCCCACCGTGGGTCAGCTCTTCCTTCTCAGCTGAACTCCGGATTGGAAAAGCTTAGTAAAGAAGCCGGTAGGCTCAGACAAAGGAAAGACAAATCGACAGATATAGCTTACCCTTGAGCGCGGTGATTTGGCCGAAAAGGTCTTCGAGGGAGGCTTCCGGAAGGGCAGCTGCACGAAAGGAACATGTCAGTAACATTCGTCAAGGAAAAAGGCTGATGCAAAAGAAGCCGGTACACAAACCTTGCCACTGACTGTGAGTCAGCTTGAGGGCGGCAAAGGCCTCGACGAGGCCCCGGTGCTCCCACAGCAGCTCCTCAAACAGCTGTTTCTGGGAGTCCAGCGTGTTCTGCATAAGACAAAAGAAGCAGTGAGCTATGCCGGTTTTTCACAGTTTCGCGCTAAGTACTATGTACTTAACCCGAAACTCGGGGACTAGCTATGCTGGTTTTTTGCAGTTTCGCGCTAAGTACTATATGCTTAACCCGAAACTCGGGGACTAGCTATGCTGGTTTTTTGCAGTTTCGCGCTAAGTACTATGTGCTTAACCCGAAACTCGGGGACTAGCTATGCCGGGTTTTTTTTGCAGTTTCGCGCTAAGTACTGCGTGCTTAACCCGAAACTCGGGGACTAGCTATGCCGGTTTGTCGCACTTTAGCGCTAAGTACTATGTGCTTAACCCGAAACTCGGGGACTAGCTATGCCGGTTTTTTGCAGTTTCGCGCTAAGTACTATGTGCTTAACCCGAAACTCGGGGACTAGCTATGCCGGGTTTTTTTTTGCAGTTTCGTACTAAGTACTGCGTGCTTAACCCGAAACTCAGGGACTATGAGGATATATATATATATATATATATATATATAGGACATATTCATGCTACACCCGGGTGTAGTTACTCCCACGTGTGTTTCACACAATCTAGGTAGTATCTATCATATCCAAGAGTATATACATGTAGTATGAAGTATATAAGACTATTTTGGTAGTATATATAATACTTTGTAGGCAGTATGTACATTTTTTTACGTAGACTCATTTTTTACGTATAAATATGCATGTATTTTGTATATATAGTGCAAACTATGGGTGTATATAAACTTTTTTCACCAAAGTTGGTATGGAGTATATTAGATATAGTGTACGAACATACTCAAACCAATAAAGTATGTTATATCCTTTCGTATGGTAGTATATGAGACGTGGGTGTAGTTACACCCAGGAGTAGGAAGTATTTATCCGATAAATACTTCCTACTCCTGGGTGTAGTTACACCCATATCTAATATACTACCATACATAAGTATATACGATACTTTATCAGTTAAAGTATGTTCGTACACTATATCTAAGATACTCCAAACCAAGTTTGGTGAAAAAAATGCGATTGAACCCATAGTTTGCACTATATATCCGAAATACATGCATATGTATACGTAAAAAATGAGTCTACGTAAAAAAATGTACATACTACATATAAAGTAGTATATATACTACCGAAATAATTTAATATACTTCATACTACATTTACATACTCTCCGGTATGATAGATACTCTCTAGATTATGAGAAACACCAGTGGGTGTAACTACACCCGGGATATATATATATATATATATATATATATATATATATATATATATATATATGATGAGAAGTTGAAAACCGGCATCGGTATGAGGAAAAAACTTAAAATTCAAGTGACAAGATTACCATCACGTTGGCGTTGGCATCATGCCAAGCATTGTCAAACTCCCTTACAACGTGTTTAAGCCGGCCCAAGTGCTGCACCGTGCTCCCCGGGCCACGTGTGTCAACCACCAGCTGCTTGTCCTTCCCGACGCCGAGGGTGGCAGCGGAAAGGTCCGCCAGGTTCCACTTATCAACATACTCCTGGAGCGAGCCCATGTTGGTCTCGCCGCGGTTTAGCTCAACGATGCAGCCCAGCTGCGCTGATACCTTCTCGCTGGCGGCAACGGCGGCGCGCCCGGTATGCAGGGTAAGAGCTTGAGCCTGGGAGCTGGTAGGGGTCTGGGAACCGGTAGGCGGAGCAGTCGCGGCTGTCACGGCGCCTGCAAGCTGGTCGGCGGTGACCTCGGCGCTCTTCCGGGAGCTCTTCTGGGGAGCCGGTGGAGGCTTGTTGATGGAGGCCGGCGGGGGCGCAGGAGCGTCCTTTGCCGGTAAAGAGGCTGGCGGAGGAGCTTGTGGCGAGGTTTTGGAGGGGAAAGTAACGGTAGGTGTTTGTGGGGTCTTCTTGGGGGCAAACGGAACCTGAGGTTCCGGCCGCCTGGTTTCTTCTAAACCGGCGCACATGATGCTGGCGCCGGTATCTTCATATTCTGGAGGGGAAGAAGTGTCCTCCTCCACGCGGAGATGTTTCTTTTTTGGGGCCGCGCGCCCCAAACTTGTTTTACCTCCCAGAGGGTAGGATGGAGCTTTGCCGGCACCAGAGCATGCAGGACTTGGATGAGGAGGAGGAGAGGCCCTTCCGGCGTCCTCGGCAGTCTCCGGCCTCAAGCCTAGTGCGCTCCTGGTAAGAACCAAGGCGGGCCTGAAAAAAGAGGAAACATAAAAATTAGCCACAAGGAATGGCAAGTACAGAGGTCCAAACCGGAAAGATGTGCTGTTAAGTTTTACCCAGAGGAAACCAGGATGTCGTGCTTGCGCTTCCTCCCGGGAGGCCCGGTGCTCCCCTTCTTCTGTCGTTTGGGGGCGGGAGCCTCGCTCGGACCGGCATCTGAAGCCGGGGTCTTCCAAACTCTGGGAGCCGGAGGATCGCCCACCTCAGCGGCGAGAGGAGTCACGTGCTCATGGACCTGGGGGTTCCGGTCAGCTGAAACAGGTGTCACAAAAAAAATATAGATAAAGAAAGCGGTTGAAATACCTCAAGAATAACAACATCGTCGTCATCAGTGTCGGAAGCGTTAGCCGGGTTCTGGGCAGAAAAGTTACCGGGGCGCCGGGAGTGCATCGGTCCCATCTTGTGGACGTTTCCGAGAACGTACGGATCCGGATCCGCGTTGTCCCGAAACCGGCGTTTGGGCGTAAACGACGCCGGTACCTCAGCAAGGATGCGAGGAAAGCGTCGCTGTACATGTGAGACAGTGAGTTAGTTTGCAGTTTAAGTTATCGGAAGTATCATTGCGGATCCCCCAAGGTCTTACTTGGGACAGAGGAGGCCTCTTGCGACTAAGGGGTTGGAGGCCCCAGTTCCACTCCACCGGCATATCTGTCCGACAAATCTGCCTGGCCTTGAGGACCACGTCGGATTTGCTCAAACCAAAGGTGGTGATCCTAGTAGGATCCCTCCGGCCACTCATTTGGCTAATCTTGTGTGCACGTCGCTGCAAGGGCAGGACCCGGCGCGAGATGAACGCGGGCGCAATGTCGTCAGAGCAGATGTCGGTTTTATCCTTAAGCTCCTGGATATACCGGACGATCCGGTTGGTCTCAATGTGGCCCTCCCGCGGATTGAACTTCCAGTTGGCTTTTGAGGGGGCACCGGGAACGTATGCCGGTAAGTTGATGAAATCGGAGGTGCCGGAATTCCTAACATAAAAGAAGGTTTGCTGCCAAGAGCGGCAGGACTCCAAGCCGGAGAATTTGAAGAAAGGGCTCCCCTAGCGGGGAGTAACTATACACGCCCCGCACTCAACGATGGGCTTGGAGAGCTGTTACCCGCCAAAACTCACCGGCGAGCAGTGGTTAAGCAACACGAAGAGCCGGGAGGCTCCCAAGGCCGCTTAGTGGACCCTGGCACCTCGCGTCGTCCCGCAAGTTCTCTGCACACGACCTGGCGGTTGCAAGGGCGTGCCACCTGATCGAGACCCAATCAGGAAGGTGTTAAATTGCTTCGAGTGTTCCTGCATGGTAGACACGTAAACATTAAATAAGAGCCCTATCGGCTCTCAGGTTGTCCTGTAGATCGGCTCAAAGAGCCGATCGCCCCATGGTTCACGTTGGATTTTCAATGACATGGGGATCCTGCTTGATCAAAACAAAGCTAAACCAATCTACGACAGTTTAGGGTTTTCACCGCATAACCGGAACGTCCTACGCGTAGTTGGGCCTAGCAGATACGAAAGATGATGCAAACTATCCCTAAAAGAGGCCTAAAAACCAACATAACGTCAATTCCCGGAACATCCCTTATAGGAACGGTAAACAGCACCTATCGCACTACCGGATCATCCGACCCCAGCATAAGGCCTAATCATGCAGATATTAAACTAATCCTTGAAGAACAAGGAGCAACTATAACGGATCGGATCTACTAAGTAACGAACAAGCAAGATGCTGCCCTTACGCCTAGATAGGCGTAAGGGCAGCTAGGTGTCGAGGGACGGCATTGCCAAGCAGATATGCATAAGAAAAGCATCAATGCAAGCCCCAGAACACCTAAGATAGGTCGTGCTACTCGCCATCAACAACGCTTCAGAACGAGTAGCACAAGGTAGACGAATAAACGTGTACTGCCTAGATCGCGAGATGCGATCTAGGCAGCATGATGCTTGATGACGCGTAAAGCACACGCCCGTTGGGAACCCCAAGTGGAAGGTGTGATGCGTACAGCAGCAAGTTTCCCTCAGTAAGAAACCAAGGTTTATCGAACCAGTAGGAGCCAAGAAGCACGTTGAAGGTTGATGGCGGCGGGATGTAGTGCGGCGCAACACCGGGATTCCGGCGCCAACGTGGAACCTGCACAACACAACCAAAGTACTTTGCCCCAACGAAACGGTGAGGTTGTCAATCTCACCGGCTTGCTGTAACAAAGGATTAACCATATTGTGTGGAAGATGATTGTTTGCAGAGAAAACGAGTAAAATAAGTATTGCAGCAGATTTGTATTTCGAGTATTAAAGAATGGACCGGGGTCCACAGTTCACTAGAGGTGTCTCTCCCATAAGATAAAAGCATGTTGGGTGAACAAATTACAGTCGGGCAATTGACAAATAGAGAGGGCATAACAATGCACATACATGTCATGATAAGTACGAGTGAGATTTAATTGGGCATTACGACAAAGTACATAGACCGCCATCCAACTGCATCTATGCCTAAAAAGTCCACCTTCGAGGTTATCATCCGAACCCCTTCCAGTATTAAGTTGCAAAGCAACGAGACAATTGCATTAAGTATGGTGCGTAATGTAATCAACAACTACATCCTCGGACATAGCGCCAATGTTTTATCCCTAGTGGCAACAGCACAACACAACCTTAGAACTTTCACGTCACTTCGTCCCAGGTGTCAATGCGGGCATGAACCCACTATCGAGCATAAATACTCCCTCTTGGAGTTAAGAGTAAAAACTTGGCCAGAGCCTCTACTAGTAACGGAGAGCATGCAAGATCATAAACAACACATATGTAATAACTTGATAATTAACATAACATGGTATTCTCTATCCATCGGATCCCGACAAACACAACATAGAGTATTACGGATAGATGATCTTGATCATGTTAGGCAGCTCACAAGATCCAACAATGAAGCACAATGAGGAGAAGACAACCATCTAGCTACCGCTATGGACCCATAGTCTAGGGGTGAACTACTCACTCATCACTCCGGAGGCGACCATGGCGGTGTAGAGTCCTCCGGGAGATGAATCCCCTCTCCGGCAGGGGTGCCGGAGGAGATCTCCGGAATCCCCCGAGATGGGATCGGCGGCGGCGGCGTCTCCGGAAGGTTTTCCGTATCGTGGTTTTTCGCCTCGGGGGTTTCGCGACGGAGGCTTTAAGTAGGCGGAAGGGCGAGTCGGAGGGCCGACGAGGGGCCCACACCATAGGGCGGCGCGGGCCCCCCTTGGCCGCGCCGCCTTGTGGTGTCGCCACCTCGTGGCCCCACTTCGTATGCTCTTCGGTCTTCCGGAAGGTTCGTGGCAAAATAGGCCCCTGGGTCTTGATTTCGTCCAATTCCGAGAATATTTCGTTACTAGGATTTCGAAACCAAAAACAGCAGAAAACAGCTATCGGCACTTCGGCATCTTGTTAATAGGTTAGTTCCGTGAAAATGCACGAATATGACATAAAGTGTGCATAAAACATGTAGGTATCATCAATAATATGGCATGGAACATAAGAAATTATCGATACGTCGGAGACGTATCAGCATCCCCAAGCTTAGTTCCTGCTCGTCCCGAGCAGGTAAAACGATAACAAAGATAATTTCTGAAGTGACATGCCATCATAACCTTGATCATACTATTTGTAAACATATGTAGTGGATGCAGCGATCAAAACAATGGTAATGACATGAGTAAACAAGTGAATCATAAAGCAAAGACTTTTCATGAATAGTACTTCAAGACAAGTATTAATAAGTCTTGCATAAGAGTTAACTCATAAAGCAATAAATCAAAGTAAAGGTATTGAAGCAACACAAAGGAAGATTAAGTTTCAGCGGTTGCTTTCAACTTGTAACATGTATATCTCATGGATAATTGTCAACATAGAGTAATATAACAAGTACAATATGCAAGTATGTAGGAATCAATGCAAAGTTCACACAAGTGTTTGCTTCTTGAGGTGGAGAGAGATAGGTGAACTGACTCAACATAAAAGTAAAAGAATGGTCCTTCAAAGAGGAAAGCATCGATTGCTATATTTGTGCTAGAGCTTTTATTTTGAAAACATGAAACAATTTTGTCAACGGTAGTAATAAAGCATATGAGTTATGAAAGTTATATCTTACAAGTTGCGAGCCTCATGCATAGTATACTAATAGTGCCCGCACCTTGTCCTAATTAGCTTGGACTACCGGATCTTTGCAATGCACATGTTTTAACCAAGTGTCACAATGGGGTACCTCCATGCCGCCTGTACAAAGGTCTAAGGAGAAAGCTCGCATTTTGGATTTCTCGCTTTTGATTATTCTCAACTTAGACATCCATACCGGGACAACATGGACAACAGATAATGGACTCCTCTTTAATGCATAAGCATGTGGCAACAATTATTATTCTCATATGAGATTGAGGATATATGTCCAAAACTGAAACTTTCACCATGAATCATGGCTTTAGTTAGCGGCCCAATGTTCTTCTCTAACAATATGCATGATCCAACCATTAAGGTGGTAGATCTCTCTTACTTCAGACAAGACGGACATGCATAGCAACTCACATGATATTCAACAAGGAATAGTTGATGGCGTCCCCAGAAACATGGTTATCGCACAACAAACAACTTAATAAGAGATAAAGTGCATAAGTACATATTCAATACCACAATAGTTTTTAAGCTATTTGTCCCATGAGCTATATATTGCACAGGTGAATGATGGAATTTTAAAGGTAGCACTCAAGCAATTTACTTTGGAATGGCGGAGAAATACCATGTAGTAGGTAGGTATGGTGGACACAAATGGCATAGTGGTTGGCTCAAGGATTTTGGATGCATGAGAAGTATTCCCTCTCGATACAAGGTTTAGGCTAGCAAGGTTATTTGAAACAAACACAAGGATGAACGGTGCAGACAAAACTCACATAAAAGACATATTGTAAACATCATAAGACTCCACACCGTCTTCCTTGTTGTTCAAAACTCAATACTAGATATTATCTAGACTCTAGAGAAACCAAATATGCAAACCAAATTAGCAAGCTCTAAGTATTTCTTCATTAATGGGTGCAAAGTATATGATGCAAGAGCTTAAACATGAGCACAACAATTGCCAAGTATCAATTTATCCAAGACATTTTAGAGTTACTACATGTAGCACTTTCCAATTCCAACCATATAACAATTTAACGAAGAAGAAACTTCGCCATGAATACTATGAGTAGAGCCTAAGGACATACTTGTCCATATGCTACAGCGGAGCGTGTCTCTCTCCCATAAAGTGAATGCTAGGATCCATTTTATTCAAACAAAACAAAAACAAAAACAAACCGACGCTCCAAGCAAAGTGCATAAGATGTGACGGAATAAAAATATAGTTTCGGGGGAGGAACCTGATAATGTTGTCGATGAAGAAGGGGATGCCTTGGGCATCCCCAAGCTTAGACGCTTGAGTCTTCTTAGAATATGCAGGGGTGAACCACCGGGGCATCCCCAAGCTTAGAGCTTTCACTCTCCTTGATCATATTGCATCATACTCCTCTCTTGATCCTTGAAAATTTCCTCCACACCAAACTCGAAACAACTCATTAGAGGGTTAGTGCATAATAAAAATTCACATGTTCAGAGGTGACACAATCATTCTTAACACTTCTGGACATTGCATAAAGCTACTCGGACATTAGTGGATCAAAGAAATTCATCCAACATAGCAAAAGAGGCAATGCGAAATAAAAGACAGAATCTGTCAAAACAGAACAGTCCGTAAAGATGGATTTTATTAGGCCACCATACTTGCTCAAACGAAAATGCCCAAATTTAATGAAAGTTGCGTACATATCTGAGGATCATGCACGTAAATTGGCTTAATTTTCCGAGCTACCTACAGGGAGATAGACCCAGATTCGTGACAGCAAAGAAATCTGTAACTGCGCAGTAATCCAAATCTAGTACTTACTTTTCTATCAAAGACTTTACTTGGCACAACAAAACATAAAACTAAGATAAGGAGAGGTTGCTACAGTAGTAAACAACTTCCAAGACACAAATATAAAACAAAAATACTGTAGTAAAAACATGGGTTGTCTCCCATAAGCGCTTTTCTTTAACGCCTTTCAGCTAGGCGCAGAAAGTGTAACTCAAGTATTATCGCGAGATGGAACATTGATATCATAAGCTCCCCCATTTGCAGTGGTACTAGGGGCTTTGTCAATTTTAGGCATATAATAATATTTCTTTGGTTTAGGCACTTTAGAGGCATACATAAACTTTTGCTCCTTTCCCACATAAGCTTTCTCTCTAAACTCTAAAGATGAAAAGGTTGAACCCAAAGTTCCCATAGCTTTTTCAAGTTCGCCAATCCTATTAATTTGATTATCATGATCAACACAAGTTCCTAGGACACTAATTCTTTCATCAATTCCTCCTAAGGATTTATCAAGTTTATCAGTTTTAACAAGTAACATCTCCAACTTAGTTTCAACACTAAAAAATTTCTCTATGGTTTCCAATTTTTTCATAACATCCTCAAGGGAGGTTTCAATTTTAATTTCATTAGCAGGTGGTATTCCAAATAAACTCTCAATAATGCAACTAGCCTCTAAAGCGGGAGCACCTAGGAAGTTACCCCCCGCGAGACAATCAAGAACATATCTATTCCAGCTAGAGATACCAACATAAAAATTCCTGAGTAGGATAGTGGTGGAGTGTTTCTTAGTGCACCTATTATGGGCATCACTAATTCTATACCAAGCATCTTTTAAACATTCTCCTCCTTGTTGCTTAAATGAACGAACTTCAACTTCGGGATTACTCATTTTAGCGAGTAGTAAATAAAGCAAACTAGATAAAGTAAATGCAAGTAAACTAATTTTTTTTTGTGTTTTTGATATAGCAAACAAGACAAGTAAATAAAGTAAAGCTAGCAACTAATTTTTTTGTGTTTTGATATAAGTGCAGCAAACAAAGTAGTAAATAAAATAAAGCAAGACAAAAACAAAGTAAAGAGATTGGATTGTGGAGACTCCCCTTGCAGCGTGTCTTGATCTCCCCGGCAACGGCGCCAGAAATTTGGCTTGATGACGCGTAAAGCACACGCCCGTTGGGAACCCCAAGTGGAAGGTGTGATGCGTACAGCAGCAAGTTTCCCTCAGTAAGAAACCAAGGTTTATCGAACCAGTAGGAGCCAAGAAGCACGTTGAAGGTTGATGGCGGCGGGATGTAGTGCGGCGCAACACCAGGGATTCCGGCGCCAACGTGAAACCCGCACAACACAACCAAAGTACTTTGCCCCAACGAAACAGAGTGAGGTTGTCAATCTCACCGGCTTGCTGTAACAAAGGATTAACCGTATTGTGTGGAAGATGATTGTTTGCAGAGAAAACGAGTAAAACAAGTATTGCGGCAGATTTGTATTTCAAGTATTAAAGAATGGACCGGGGTCCACAGTTCACTAGAGGTGTCTCTCCCATAAGATAAAAGCATGTTGGGTGAACAAATTACAGTCGGGCAATTGACAAATAGAGAGGGCATAACAATGCACATACATGTCATGATAAGTACAAGTGAGATTTAATTGGGCATTACGACAAAGTACATAGACCGCCATCCAACCGCATCTATGCCTAAAAAGTCCACCTTCGAGGTTATCATCCGAACCCCTTCCAGTATTAAGTTGCAAAGCAACAGACAATTGCATTAAGTATGGTGCGTAATGTAATCAACAACTACATCCTCGGACATAGCGCCAATGTTTTATCCCTAGTGGCAACAAGCACAGCACAACCTTAGAACTTTCTGTCACTGTCCCAGTGTCAATGCAGGCATGAACCCACTATCGAGCATAAATACTCCCTCTTGGAGTTAAGAGTAAAAACTTGGCCAGAGCCTCTACTAGTAACGGAGAGCATGCAAGATCATAAACAACACATATGTAATAACTTGATAATTAACATAACATGGTATTCTCTATCCATCGGATCCCGACAAACACAACATAGAGTATTACAGTATAGATGATCTTGATCATGTTAGGCAGCTCACAAGATCCAACAATGAAGCACAATGAGGAGAAGACAACCATCTAGCTACCGCTATGGACCCATAGTCCAGGGGTGAACTACTCACTCATCACTCCGGAGGCGACCATGGCGGTGTAGAGTCCTCCGGGAGATGAATCCCCTCTCCGGCAGGGTGCCGGAGGAGATCTCCGAATCCCCGAGATGGGATCGGCGGCGGCGGCGTCTCCGGGAAGGTTTTCCGTATCGTGGTTTTTCGCCTCGGGGTTTCGCGACGGAGGCTTTAAGTAGGCGGAAGGGCGAGTCGGAGGGCTGACGAGGGGCCCACACCATAGGGCGGCGCGGGCCCCCCTTGGTCGCGCCGCCTTGTGGTGTCGCCACCTCGTGGCCCCACTTCGTATGCTCTTCGGTCTTCTGGAAGGTTCGTGGCAAAATAGGCCCCTGGGTCTTGATTTCGTCCAATTCCGAGAATATTTCGTTACTAGGATTTCTCGAAACCAAAAACAGCGAGAAAACAAGAATCGGCACTTCGGTATCTTGTTAATAGGTTAGTTCCAGAAAATGCACGAATATGACATAAAGTGTGCATAAAACATGTAGGTATCATCAATAATATGGCATGGAACATAAGAAATTATCGATACGTCGGAGACGTATCAATGCTTACCCGGAAGGAAACCCTCGAAAGAAGGGGTGGCGATGCGCCTGGTTTGTGTTTGTTGTGAACGTGATTGTTGTTTATTTCATAAACCCTAGATACATATTTATAGTCCGGGGGACTTTCTAATTCAGGCGTGCACATACCGTGCACGGGCCAAAGTCTAACTTCTAAACTCAGATGCAATCTACTATAATAAGATACACGGGCAATTTAGCCCAAACTCTCGTGCAAGGCCGCTTCAGAGATCTTCCACGTGTAATCTTCCAAGCCCATCTCACTTACGGCCCATCTCCTGATTTGGCCAAAATCGGGTGATAACACATGCCCCCCTGGTTTTGGTAATGATAATTTCAAAACCACTCTGTTTTTCCTTCGAAGGGTCATGTCGTGGCAGAGCAGAACCGTCGCAGAGTCTTTCATCATGTCGCCTCGCCTCCTCAGCTTTTCCGCGTGCATTGACAGATTTGGCATCATGTCCTCGAGAACCGTCATGGCATTAAATCCTCACCACAACCCCTTTATTTATCTGTGCCGAACGGTTCGCTATTTCATCCCCCTGCTCTGTTCTGTCCACCAGCACCCAAAAAACCCTCTTCCCCTGTAGCAATGTCTTCCTCTTCTTCTACCTCCTCAGGTCTCTCCCTCCAATCTTCGCCGAAGAGCAAGAATGAAGACGCCCTCCACTCCGGGGCGAACCCCATCTCCTCCGACAAGGAGGAGAAAGAAGTAGAGAAGAAAGAGGCCTCCTCCTCCGCCAGGTACCCGCCGACCAAACGCTCCCGCATGTGGGCGGACAGCGAGGACGATGACGATGATGATGAAGGAGGGGAAGAGGAGGAGGATGATTCCTCCTCTTCCGCTGGGTATCCGCCGGCGAAGCGCTTCCGCGCTTGGGCGGACAGCGAGGATGATGATGATGACGAGGAAGAAGAGGCTCCGGCCGAAGGCTGGGGCAGCAGCGACGAGGAAGTCTCCGGAGGTAGCGCCGACGGCAGCTCCGATGCCGATGATGATGCTAGCGAGGATTAGCAATGTAGGATTAGTAATCCCTGAGCAATCGGCTCTTCTTTTGTTCTTCCTTTCTTGAGCAATCGGCTCTTCATTGTAAAAATCCTCTCTTATTAATGAAGAAGACATTTCTCAGCTGATTCTGCCCCTTTTCCAATTTTGCCGATTAAAGTGAGTTGACACATTAAGAACCGATGGCAGAGCATCGGCCCTTGCTATAAACTGCGAGACAGGTCAATCCAATCATCCCTTCGAACGGTAGCTGCAATCCTTGCTCAAATTTAGATCCCAAATTCCGAAACGAACAAGTCCAGCCCCGATGACCCTCTCCTCTTCTCCTATCAAGAGTCTGGGAATTTTGAAAATCCAGTCTCCTTCAGGTTAGGTAGCTCCGCCGATGACGATAGCACCCGGCACTGATATTCCATTACGATCCGTCCCTGCCCCCTCACAATTGACACGAGCACCTCAAACAGGATCACAAGACCTGATTATGAATCTCACCAGCTAGTCGCAGCAGGCTAGCAATTGGGTCTTGGGCAGGTGTCTCCAAGAAAGCTCTGGGGCTGTTGCTGAATCAACTTGCATGCTGAAACTGATAGTTTTGCAACACAAGCACCACTCTTCATAAAAGTTGTGATGCAGAGCCAGCCGATTCCAACAAAATCGGCTCCCCAGAGCAAAAATCCTTTAGGACGGGCCGCCCCCCGAGCCTCAGTCAAAGCGAGAACAGCAGTAAAACGACCAAATCGGCCATCATCGGCCTCCAACTTGTAGTGCAGAGTCAGCCGATTTCAACAAAATCTGCTCCCCAGAGCAAAGATATTTCAGGGCAAGCTGCCCCCCGAGCCTCTGCTGCCCCCCGAGCCTCTTCAGCTCCCATTAAAACATGGCAAGAAAGCTTACGCCCAAAGAGCCGACACACTGAAAGAGTTCGGAAAGATTAGCAAATCCGTTCCTTGAGCCTTGCCGCTCAGATCGGCTCATCATCTTTGGCAGACTGATGCAACTTCCAATGGGGATGTCGATGAAGTCCTGATGCTCTCCACAACTCTGGACGTAATGACCTTTGACAGTAACATTGATCAAGTCGCCATCTTGGCCAAGCCCCAGGCAAGAACGCTACAGCTGATTGATTTGTCATCGGCTGTTCTCATGCTCCTAGGATAGGTATGCTCTCTTCGTTAGGCTCACTCTTGACCTGCTCTGCATGTTTATGCTGCTCTTGTTGTTGGTCAGGGTTATGATCCTCAAGCTTGCAGACAAAATATCAGCGGCTTTAATGAGGAAAAGGCAATATTGGCAATTTCGGACGCCAAGACTAACGCTCCTGCTAACACTGCTGAACCTGAAGACTTGCCAAATGGAGTTAGAGGTCCTTGAAGAGAGGATCCAAGTCACCACCATGTAACTCGATAACTGCTCCATTGGGCTTCTGCTTATAACAGCTTGTACCTCTGGAGTCGATGGCCATGCATCGGCTTTTTATCCTTAAGTCGATGTCTGCGCATCGGCTGTGCTTAAAAAATTTGTATTTTCGGCCGATCTACTCATGTATCGGCCCCCATACTTCAATACCCATCATCATCAAAGAATATATCTTGAGCTGCCGGGCATTTGACAGCCACTTCAAACTTCGTATCCTCGTGTCTTATCCATCTAAGTGCCCCCCGAGCCGATTCTTTCAAGTAATTGAGGGTATCGGCTCTTCAGGCATCCTCTGTTGGATCAATGCTGAACCTAGGCAACGTATGTCGAGGATAATTTTGGCCGATTGCTGGAATCGGCCTCCTTCTTCATTTGCAATGTTTAGTGAAGTTTTACCACATCTTGGTGTTTTACTGTAGCCACGTGACATGCTTGAGATGAGATCTTTGCTTTCCATTTTTTGGGGCCGATCGCTGGGATCGGCCTCGCCACGTACGTCCATTGTCTTGGACCTTGCTACTCTGTCAGGATCATGGACACCATGTTTGCATCAGTCGATGCCTCTGCATCGGCTTTTGTCTGTTTAGGGCGCCACACTTTCTTCGATGGGCGCGCCTCCGTTTCCAATGTTTGCTGAATTTTCACGGCCAGATCGGGCCGTGCTTTCCTCAACGTGTACAGTGCCGTGCCTCGGCTTCCTCCGGGTTTCGTAGCCGCTGCACCCTACGCTTCTGAGAATGGCTGAGTCCATCAGGGCACCACCTTAGCCGGTGATACCTATCCTCTTCACCTTCTGACTCCTCAAAGTCTTCTTCTTGAGATGACTCAGCTTGTTTGTTCTGAGGTGGGAGAGAGCCTAGACGCTCGAACACTGAAACCTTGTTTGTCCTCTTCCCTTGCTGTCCGCATTCTGGGCAGTTCTCGATTGTTGGCAATCGGCTCATTCCTGAGTCCCAGCAATGTTTAAAGAAGGGGCAGTCCCAGTGCCTATCCATGTCATCTTCCTCCCCTGACCTCCCTCTAGCGTGACGCTCGTACCCGTTGCTGTTTCTATCATTCCGACGATACCTCCTGTCCTCTGCATCAGACCGACGATACCTTTCATCATCTACGTCGTAGCGCCGACGTCGGTCATACTGCTGTCCATATTTGTTAAGGAGATGCGCGGAGAGTGGACGTTGATACCGCACGCTTCTCACTTCCTCCTCGGTTAGGTACCGTCTATCGTCGTCTTGGGGCCGGTCGCGTGGATCGGCCTCTTCTTTATCCTTGCCATGGGAGTGGCTGCTTTCTGCTTTATCTTTGCCATGGCGACTCACAAGCCCTGCCATGTTGACATCAAAAGAAAACTCTGGCTCGCGCCCTATGGAGTGGCTAAGATCCACCATGTTGACGCCAGGAAACGGACGTGTGTCAACCTTCATGGCAAATTGTCCGAAAGTTAATCGGCCTGACTCTATCGCCATTTGGATCTGTGCGCGCAATACTTTGCAGTCGTTGGTGGCGTGAGTGAACGTGTGATGCCATTTGCAGTATGGCCTACCGTTCATCTCCTGTGATGTAGGGATTTTATGGCCTTCGGGTAACTTCAACTGTTTCTCCTTCAGCAGCAAATCAAAAATCTGCTCAGCTTTGCTCAGATCAAAGTCAAACCCTCTTGGCGGCCCCGGTTGATTCACCCATTTGCAGGACACGAGTACCGCCGTCCGAGCCCATTCAGCCACCGCGACTTCCTCGATCTTCCGAAGAATCTTCATCCTCATTAGCATCGACCGGGCCTATCGTGCGCTTGTACTTGTCTTGGTACAGCTTCGGGTGGCGCTGTTCATACAAAGTTAGTCTCCGGACCATGTGCGCCAACGAATTGTACTCCACTTGGAACGTCGGATCCTTGAGTGGCGCTGCGAGGCCTCGCCACGGCCAGCTCGATCGCTTCTTTCTCGGATAAATGAACCGAATAACATCGGTTCTTGACAGCTTCGAAACGCTGAATGTATTCGTACATCGTCTCTCCTCGCCTTTGCCGAACCCGGGTCAGATCGGCAATGCCGCCTTCGGTGGCTTCGAATGATATTGCGTGTGAAACTGCTCTTCCAAACTGCTTCCATGATCGAACTGAATTTGGCCGCAACGAGGTGTACCACCCAAAAGCTGGACCGGTGAGAGATTGCGCGAAAAACCTCACCCGTAGCTGATCCGATGCCGAAACCATGCCTAGCTGGGCCAAGTATCGGCTCACGTGCTCGATGGAGCTAGATCCTTCGATCCACTAAATTTTGTGAAGTCGTGGAGCCGATACTTAGGTGGCAGCGGGATCAGGTCAAACTCGTTGGGGTACGGCTTGGAATAGCCGATTATTTTCTTCTTCGGCAGGATGTCGAACCGGTCTCTCAAGACCGCACCGATCTGATCCACGGTGGAAGCTGTAGCAGCTTGAGCTTTCATGACTTGGTGCAGGTGGCATATTTAGCTAGCCACGCCTGTTTCTCGGCGTACTGCTCCCAAACTCCCCGTCGCTCCGCCCATCCCTCCCGCCGTAACAATTGTTCCCGCTCCGGCAATCCCTCCCGTTGGAGTCCGGATCGCTTGCGTCCCGCTTGTTGCGGTCCGAGCACGTATGTGCACACGTATCCATGTGGGAATCTCCTTGGGCAGCTCATATAAGAATTGATAGTCGCCCGGATCACCTCCAACCTTGTAGACAACGTATGCCGGTGAACCTTGTTGTCGTGGAGCTGCCATCGCGTACGGCAATGGTGGCCTGGTGTGGAGTTGCATCTCTCCCCGGTGAGTCCCTAGCACAGGCCCTGAGGGGGAGTACTGATGCTTCATGACTTCTTGGACCACATGAAGCGCAATGCGCTCCAAAGTATTCACCAGGCTCTCAGAATGCCGATGCAGCGAATGAGCCACAACGTAGTTGATTTCCTGACGCAGGGCTCTGGTACGTTCCTCCGAAGGGAGCGATAGATCCAAACCATCAAGTATACCTTGGGGAGTGAATCCTTTAAACCTGATGCCATGCGACCGGGTCTTCTCAAAGGAGCCGATGAGTTCGGCTTCACAGATGGCCTTCAGCTCATCGTATTTCTTCTTATGTTCTGCAGGGAGATCCTCGTACTTGATCGGTTCGTCCGCCATCTTGGATGCAGGTGTGGAAGTGGATGTTGTAGAAGATTGTCCCACCGGGCGTGCCAGAATGTGTTACCCGCCAAAACTCACCGGCGAGCAGTGGTTAAGCAACACGAAGAGCCGGGAGGCTCCCAAGGCCGCTTAGTGGACCCCCGGCACCTCGCGTCGTCCCGCAAGTTTCTCGGCACACGTCCCGGCGGTTGCAAGGGCGTGCCACCCGACCGAGACCCAATCGGGAAGGTGTTAAATTGCTTCGAGTGTTCCCGCATGGTAGACACGTAAACATTAAATACGAGCCCTATCGGCTCTCGGGTTGTCTCGTAGATCGGCTCAAAGAGCCGATCGCCCCATGGTTCACGTTGGATTTTCAATGACATGGGGATCCCGCTTGATCAAAACAAAGCTAAACCAATCTACGACAGCTTTAGGGTTTTCACCGCATAACCGAAACGTCCTACGCGTAGTTGGGCCTAGCAGCATACGAAAGATGATGCAAACTATCCCTAGAAGAGGCCTAAAAACCAACATAACGTCAATTCCCGGAACATCCCTTATAGGAACGGTAAACAGCACCTAACGCACTACCGGATCGTCCAACCCCAGCATAAGGCCTAATCATGCAGATATTAAACTAATCCTTGAAGAACAAGGAGCAACTATAACGGATCGGATCTACTAAGCCACGAACAAGCAAGATGCTGCCCTTACACCCAGATAGGTGTAAGGGCAGCTAGGTGTCGAGGGACGGCATTGCTAAGCAGATATGCATAAGAAAAGCATCAATGCAAGCCCCAAAACACCTAAGATAGGTCGTGCTACTCGCCATCAACAACGCTTCAAAGACGAGTAGCACAAGGTAGACGATTAAACGTGTATCGCCTAGATCGCGAGATGCGATCTAGGCAGCATGATGCTTACCCGGAAGGAAACCCTCGAAAGAAGGGGTGGCGATGCGCCTGGTTTGTGTTTGTTGTGAACGTGATTGTTGTTTATTTCATAAACCCTAGATACATATTTATAGTCCGGGGGACTTTCTAATTCAGGCGTGCACATACCGTGCACGGGCCAAGGTCTAACTTCTAAACTCAGATGCAATCTACTATAATACAGATACACGGGTAATTTAGCCCAAACTCTCGTGCAAGGCCGCTTCGCAGATCCTCCACGCGTATATCCTTCAAGCCCATCTCACTTACGGCCTATCTCCCGATTTGGCCAAAATCGGGTGATAACAAGAATACACATGTTTTAACCAAGTGTCCAAGGGGTACTCTATGCCGACCGTACAAAGGTCTAAGTAGAAACGCTCGCATTTGGATGTCTCGCTAGTAGGATTGAGTCTCAACTTAGACATCCATTCCGGGACAACATAGACAACAGTAATGGACTCTCTTTAATGCATAAGCATTTAGCAACAATTAATGTTGCTCATATGAGATTGAGGATGATATGTCCAAAGTTGAAGCTTCCACCATGGAGTCATGGCTTTAGTTAGCGGCCCAATGTTCTTCTCTAACATTATGCATGCTCTAACCATTAAATGAGTGGTAAATCTCCCTGCTCGACAAGACGGACGTGCGATAGCAACTCACATGATACTCGACAACGAGTAGTTGATGGCGTCCCGTAAACTATGCCGTGATCGCATAACAAACAACTCTAATAAGAGATAAAGTGCATAAGTACATATTCAGACCACAATCAGTTTTTGAGCTATCTTGTCACGATCCGAGCTCATATCGCAAGGTCAAGGATAGAAATTTTAAAGGTAGCACTCAAGCAATTTACTTTGGAATGCCGGAGAAATACCATGTAGTAGGCTGGCCTCATCATCACACTTGACAGTTAGTGCGTTCGGCTCAAGGATTCTTGGATGCATCCGAGCGAGTATTCCTCTCGAGTACATCGGATTCTAGGCTAGCAAGGATTATCTCCTCCCCGAAGCAAATCTCAGGGATTGAACCGGGTTCAGCCGAAACGCAGCTCGCCGATATCTTCGAATACATATTGTAAACATTGTAAGACTCTACACCGTCTTCCTTGTTGTTCAAAACTCAATACTAGAAATTATCTAGACTTTAGAGAGACCAATTATGCAAACCAAATTTTAGCAAGCTCTATGTATTTCTTCATTAATAGGTGCAAAGTATATGATGCAAGAGCTTAAACATGAGCACAACAATTGCCAAGTATCAAATTATTCAAGACATTTTAGAATTACTACATGTAGCATTTCCCGATTCCAACCATATAACAATTTAACGAAGAAGATTCAACCTTCGCCATGAATACTATGAGTAAAGCCTAAGGACATATTTGTCCATATGCAACAGCGAGCATGTCTCTCTCCCACACAATGAATGCTAGGATCCATTTTATTCAAACAAAAACAAAAACAAACCGACGCTCCAAGCAAAGCACATAAGATGTGATGGAATAAAAATATAGTTTCGGGGAGGAACCTGATATTGTTGTCGATGAAGAAGGGGATGCCTTGGGCATCCCCAAGCTTAGACGCTTGAGTCTTCTTAGAATATGCAGGGGTGAACCACCGGGGCATCCCCAAGCTTAGAGCTTTCACTCTCCTTGATCATATTGTATCATCCTCCTCTCTTGATCCTTGAAAACTTCCTCCACACCAAACTCAAAACAACTCATTAGAGGGTTAGTGCACAATAAAAATTTACATGTTCAGAGGTGACATAATCATTATTAACACTTCTGTACATTGCACAAAGCTATTGGACATTAATGGATCAAAGAAATTTATCCAACATAGGAAAAGAGGCAATGCGAAATAAAAGGCAGAATCTGTCAAAACAGAACAGTTCGTAAAGACGAATTTTAAAGTGGCACCATACTTGCTCAAATGAAAATGCCCAAATTGAATGAAAGTTGCGTACATATCCGAGGATCACTCACGTAAATTGGCATAATTTTCTGAGTTACCTAGAGAGAATTAGGCCCAGCATTCGTGACAAGAAAGAAATCTATTTCGTGCAAGTAATCCAAATCTAGTATGAACCTTACTATCAACGACTTTACTTGGCACAACAATGCACAAAACTAAGATAAGGAGAGGTTGCTACAGTAGTAACAACTTCCAAGACTCAAATATAAAATAAAGGTACTCGTAGTAAAAACATGGGTTGTCTCCCATAAGCGATTTTCTTAACGCCTTTCAGCCTAGGCGCAGAAGTGTGTATCAAGTGTTATCAAGAGATGCAGCATCAACATTACCTTGGGCTTTACCCTTACCTTTCTTGATCTTTTTCTTACTCTTTGATTTAGGGAATATATGCCTACCCCTGGGTGTAGAGGTGAATTTTAGGGTGCCTTCTCCCATATCTATGATTGCTCCCAATAGTTTCAGCAGGGATCTTTCGAGTGTGATTTGTCCTGTTCCTGCACATTCAATAACAAGATAATCAATGGATATTATTCTCCCAAGAACGGTTGTATGCACACCCGCAGCTATTCCTTTAGGAATTATAACAGAGTTATCAATAAGAGTTATTCCTTCTCCCCCTTCAACGAATCCCCAAAGTTTCAAAGATTCTACGAATACTCTTAGGCATTAAACAAAATTCAGACATAATATCACAATTGGCATGAAGAGTTTGGTCACCGATAACAATTTTAATAGTAGGATCCCATAATGAAGGTTCGTAGTTCACTAAAACTTGATCAAGACGGTTACGAACATATCTATAATTTTCATTCAAGCGAGATGCACTTGTCTCAAGAGTGTTTAATCTATTATAAATGCTAATAAGGGTTGAATCAAAGTTATTAGCCGAATCATGTGATGCAACCAACTTCTTTATGGCATTAAAAGCTTGATCCCCATTGCAATGAAGGAAATCTCCTCCCACTACAAAGATCCAAGGCATATCTATAGCGAATCATAAGACCAAAATAAAAATTACTAAGGAGCAAACTTAGAGTCATTTGAGGTTCAGCTTTACGATAAGAAGTAAAAATTCTGGACCAAGCATCTTTAAAACTCTCCTCATCCCCTTGTTTAAAAGTGAAGACTAATTCCTCGTGTGAAGAAGTAACAGTGCAGTAACTAGACATGGTAACAAAAGTAAAATGCAAGTAACTAATTCTTTTTTTGTGTTTTTGATATAGAGAACAAGACAAGAATAAAGTAGAACTAGCAACTAATTTTTTCGTGTTTTGATATAATGCAGCAAACAAAGTAGTAAATAAAATAAAGCAAGACAAAAAAAGTAAAGAGATTGGATTGTGGAGACTCCCTTGCAACGTGTCTTGATCTCCCCGAGAACGGCGCCGTAAAATTTAGCTTGATGACGCGTAAAGCACACGCCCGTTGGGAACCCCAAGTGGAAGGTGTGATGCGTACAGCAGCAAGTTTCCTCGCAAGAAACCAAGGTTTATCGAACCAGGAGGAGTCAAGAAGCACGTTGAAGGTTGATGGCGGCGGGATGTAGTGCGGCGCAACACCAGGGATTCCGGCGCCAACGTGGAACCCGCACAACACAACCAAAGTACTTTGCCCCAACGAAACAGCTGAGGTTGTCAATCTCACCGGCTTGCTGTAACAAAGGATTAGATATATAGTGTGGATGATGATTGTTTGCGTAAAACAAGTAGAACAAGTATTGGCAAGAGATTGTATTCGATGTAAAGAATAGGACCGGGGTCCACAGCTCACTAGAGGTGTCTCTCCCATAAGATAAATAGCATGTTGGGTGAACAAATTACAATCGGGCAATTGACAAATAAAGAGGGCATGACAATGCACATACATGATATGATAAGTATAGTGAGATTTAATTGGGCATTACGACAAAGTACATAGACCGCTATCCAAGCATGCATCTATGCCTAAAAAGTCCACCTTCAGAGTTATCATCCGAACCCCTTCCAGTATTAAGTTGCAAACAACGAGACAATTGCATTAAGTATGGTGCGTAATGTAATCAATAACTACATCCTCGGACATAGCATCAATGTTTTATCCCTAGTGGCAACAACGACATCCACAACCTTAGAACTTTCTCGTCACTCGTCCTGCATTTAATGGAGGCATGAACCCACTATCGAGCATAAATACTCCCTCTTGGAGTTAAGAGTAAAAACTTGGCCGTAGCCTCTACTAATAACGGAGAGCATGCAAGATCATAAACAACACATAGGTAATAGATTGATAATCAACATAACATAGTATTCTCTATCCATCGGATCCCGACAAACACAACATATAGCATTACGGATAGATGATCTTGATCATGTTAGGCAGCTCACAAGATCCAACAATGAAGCACATAAGGAGAAGACGACCATCTAGCTACCGCTATGGACCCATAGTCCAGGGGTGAACTACTCACTCATCACTCCGGAGGCGACCATGGCGGTGAAGAGTCCTCCGGGAGATGATTCCCCTCTCCGGCAGGGTGCCGGAGGCGATCTCCCGAATCCCCCGAGATGGGATTGGCGGCGGCGGCATCTCAGTAAGGTTTTTCGTATCGTGGCTCTCGGTACTGGGGGTTTCGCGACGGAGGCTTTAAGTAGGCGGAAGGGCAGGTCAGGAGGCGACGCGAGGGGCCCACACAACAGGGCCGCGCGGGCCCTATGCTGGCCGCGCCGCCCTAGTGTGGCGGCGCCCCGTGGCCCCACTTCGTCTTCTCTTCAGTCTTCTGGAAGCTTCGTGGCAAAATAGGCCCCTGGGCGTTGATTTCGTCCAATTCCGAGAATATTTCCTTTGTAGGATTTCTGAAACCAAAAACAGTAGAAAACAGCAATCGGCTCTTCAGCATCTCGTTAATAGCTTAGTGCCGGAAAATGCATAAATACGACATAAAGTATGCATAAAACATGTAGATATCATCAATAATGTGGCATGGAACATAAGAAATTATCGATACGTCGGAGACGTATCAATGCCCAAGGCATCCCCTTCTTCATCAACTTATCAGGTTTCTTCTATTGAAACTATATTTTTATTCGGTCACATCTTATGTACTTTACTTGGAGCGTCTGTTTGTTTTTGTTTTGTTTGAATAAATTCATGCTTGTGTGGTAGAGAGACACGCTCCGCTGTTGCGTATGAACACATGTGTTCTTAGCTTTACTCTTAATGTTCATGGTGAAGGTTGAAACTGCTTCGTTTTGTTATATGGTTGGAAACAGAAAATGCTGCATGTGGTAATTGGTATAATGTCTTGAATAATTTGATACTTGGCAATTGTTGTGCTCATATAGATCATGTTTAAGCTCTTGCATCATGTACTTTGCACCTATTAATGAAGAACTACATAGAGCTTGTTAAAATTTGGTTTGCATGATTAGTTTCTCTAGAGTCTAGATATTTTCTCGGTTAAGGTGTTTGAACAACAAGGAAGATGATGTAAAGTCTTA